>NW_028123042.1:0-208752 GCF_965194805.1 Balaenoptera borealis | reverse complement strand
CTTCAGGCCCTGTTCTGGTTCCGGGGGGGATGATGAGCCTGTGGTTAATTCTTCTTCCTGATGGGAAAATAGAGTGACCTGTGCCTGTCCCAACACCAAGAGCTAGTCTCTCACTGGTTCCCCGTCTTCCCGTTCATCCTCAGGACAAATTGCAACCTGCACGGAACAGGAGGTTAAAGGTGCTGATGCTCCAAATAAGGAGATTGCTAGTAAAGCGGCTGGAATGGAGAACCCGGGCACAAGGAGATGAGAAATGAGGTGCGTTTTAGATATTTTTCCCCATCACACGGTGTACCATCTTCTGGGTTTCTCGTGCATGTTTTCGATGTAGGAAGATGCCCTTGAACCTGGAGATTTGGGACCCATGGGATGGGTACCACGCAGTATTACTTTAAAGGGTCTGCGTTTGCTCACCCAACCTCACCAAACCTCTCAGCCCCAAGAGTGTCCACCCTTATGTCTCATCCAGCTGTGGGTCTAGATATGGTCAATCCAGGTTGCATCACAGCCCCTGAACGCATTGTGTAAGAATTTCTCTCTCTTTCACTGTCTTTGTTTCATGGGTTTTTCGAAGTAATTTATTTTTATAATGGGGTTTAGCTGCTTTTCACTGCTGTGTTTATGCCGCTTTACACCCACTTGACACACTAACAGAGAGATATCAATACATAGGTTTTAAGATTATTACTAGTCAGATATATTCTTGTGTGGTGAATAGGGCGTGTTGAGTCCAGTTCTCTGAGCAAGGAGTAGGTCTTGTCTATTACATATTGGGTTTATGGAACGGTATCTGAGCTAATTTGAAACCCTTGTTTTATGTATCACCCCACCTCACCTTTCCCTTTAAGCAGCCATAGTGTGTTTTCTGCATGTGTGACTCTGTTCTGTTTTGTAATTCAGTTCAAGTGTAACGGTTTTTACATTCCCTCTATAAGTGATACCTTATGAGAAGTGTCCTTTTCTGTGTGACTTATTTCACTTAGAATCGTCGTACCTAAATCCACTCATCATGCTGCTACTAGCCTTATGACATTGATTTCATGGCTGAGTGATATTCCATTGTACATAAGGACCACAACTTCTTTATCCATTTTTCTCTTTCCTGGGATATTGAAGGTGGAATGAAGTGGAGGTCCTTGTCAACAGAGCAGCCCTAAACTTTGGGGTGCTTGTGTCTTGCTGATTTTTCATTTTCCCAATTTATACCCCCATGAGTGGAAGTGCCCTATGCTCTCTAAGCTGTGTTTTTTAGATGTTTCAGGACACACCATACACTTCTCCAGAGTGGCTGTTGGCAATTTACATCCCGCCCATCAGTGTAGCAAGGCTCCCATTTCTCCATGGCCTGTCCTGCATTTCTGGTTTTGAGACTTTTTTCAGCATGGCCCTTTTGACCGATGGGTAGCGAGTCTTCTTTGTAGCGCTGATTTGCCTTTCCAGGTTGCTTGGTTGGCCAAAAAGGGCGTATGCGTTTTTTCCTGAATATATTCAGGAAAAACCGCATACGCCCTTTTTGGCCAAGGGCATCATTGTCAACGTTTTGCCGCTTTTCATGTGCTTTAAAGGCGATTTGAATCTACCTCCTGGAATCTGTTTCCTGCAAATCTGCCTTGATTTCAAATCCTCTTCTTTGCCTTCCCTCAATATATTTGTGGACGAGAGTTATGATTTATAACTCTGCAGGTTTGTGAATTGCAGTGCCCTGAAGCTCCATTTTACAACTCGCTTTTTTGGGAGCTGGCCGCAAAAGCGCAGGATGGCTTCAGGCCCTGTTCTGGTTCCCGGGGGGTGGATGAGCCTGTGGTTAATTCTTCTTCCTGATGGGAAGATAGAGTGACCTGTGCCTGTCCCAACACCAAGAGCTAGTCTCTCACTGGTTCCCCGTCTACCCGTTCATCCTCAGGACAAATTGCAACCTGTACGGAACAGGAGGTTAAAGGTGCTGATGCTCCAAGTAGGGAGATTGTTAGTAAAGCGGCTGGAATGGCCAACCCGGGCACAAGGAGAAGAGAAATGAGGTGCGTTTTAGAAACCTTTCCCCATCACATGGTGTACCATCCTTTTGTTTTCTCATGCATGTTTTCGATGTAGGAAGATGCCCTTGAACCTGGAGATTTGGGACCCATGCGATGGGTACCACGCAGTATTACTTTAAAGGGTCGGCGTTTGCTCACCCAACCTCACCAAACCTCTCAGCCCCAAGAGTGTCCACCCTTATGTCTCCTCCAGCTGTGGGTCTAGATATGGTCAATCCAGGTTGCATCACAGCCCCTGAACGCATTGTGTAAGAATTTCTCTCTCTTTCACTGTCTTTGTTTCATGGGTTTTTCGAAGTAATTTATTTTTATAATGCGGTTTAGCTGCTTTTCACTGCTGTGTTTATGCCGCTTTACACCCACTTGACACACTAACAGAGAGATATCAATACATAGGTTTTAAGATTATTACTAGTCAGATATATTCTTGTGCGGTGAATAGGGCGTGTTGAGTCCAGTTCTCTGAGCAAGGAGTAGGTCTTGTCTATTACATATTGGGTTTATGGAACGGTATCTGAGCTAATTTGAAACCCTTGTTTTATGTATCACCCCACCTCACCTTTCCCGTTAAGCAGCCATAGTGTGTTTTCTGCATGTGTGACTCTGTTCTGTTTTGTAATTCAGTTCAAGTGTAACGGTTTTGACATTCCCTCTATAAGTGATACCTTATGAGAAGTGTCCTTTTCTGTGTGACTTATTTCACTTAGAATCGTCGTACCTAAATCCACTCATCATGCTGCTACTAGCCTTATGACATTGATTTCATGGCTGAGTGATATTCCATTGTACATAAGGACCACAACTTCTTTATCCATTTTTCTCTTTCCTGGGATATTGAAGGTGGAATGAAGTGGAGGTCCTTGTCAACAGAGCAGCCCTAAACTTTGGGGTGCTTGTGTCTTGCTGATTTTTCATTTTCCCAATTTATACCCCCATGAGTGGAAGTGCCCTATGCTCTCTAAGCTGTGTTTTTTAGATGTTTCAGGACACACCGTACAATTCTCCAGAGTGGCTGTTGGCAATTTACATCCCGCCCATCAGTGTAGCAAGGCTCCCATTTCTCCATGGCCTGTCCTGCATTGCTGGTTTTGAGACTTTTTTCAGCATGGCCCTTTTGACCAATGGGTAGCGAGTCTTCTTTGTAGCGCTAATTTGCCTTTCCAGGTTGCTTGGTTGGCCAAAAAGGGCGTATGCGTTTTTTCCTGAATATATTCAGGAAAAAACGCATACGCCCTTTTTGGCCAAGGGCATCATTGTCAACGATTTGCCGCTTTTCATGTGCTTTAAAGGCGATTCGAATCTACCTCCTGAAATCTGTTTCCTGCAATTCTGCCTTAATTTCAAATCCTCTTCTTTGCCTTCCCTCAATATATTTGTGGACGAGAGTTATCATTTATAACTCTGCAGGTTTGTGAATTGCAGTGCCCTGAATCTCCATTTTACAACTCGCATTTTTGGGAGCTGGCCACAAAAGCGCAGGATGGCTTCAGGCCCTGTTCTGGTTCCGAGGGGGGAGGATGAGCCTGTGGTTAATTCTTCTTCCTGATGGGAAAATAGAGTGACCTGTGCCTGTCCCAACACCAAGAGCTAGTCTCTCACTGGTTCCCCGTGTACCCGTTCATCCTCAGGACAAATTGCAACCTGTACGGAACAGGAGGTTAAAGGTGCTGATGCTCCAAGTAGGGAGATTGTTAGTAAAGCGGCTGGAATGGCGAATCCGGGCACAAGGAGAAGAGAAATGAGGTGCGTTTTAGAAACCTTTCCCCATCACATGGTGTACCATCCTTTTGTTTTCTCATGCATGTTTTCGATGTAGGAAGATGCCCTTGAACCTGGAGATTTGGGACCCATGCGATGGGTACCACGCAGTATTACTTTAAAGGGTCGGCGTTTGCTCACCCAACCTCACCAAACCTCTCAGCCCCAAGAGTGTCCACCCTTATGTCTCATCCAGCTGTGGGTCTAGATATGGTCAATCCAGGTTGCATCACAGCCCCTGAACGCATTGTGTAAGAATTTCTCTCTCTTTCACTGTCTTTCTTTCATGGGTGTTTCAAAGTAATTTATTTTTATAATGGGGTTTAGCTCCTTTTCACTGCTGTGATTATGCCGCTTTACACCCACTTGACACACTAACAGAGAGATATCAATACATAGGTTTCAAGATTATTATTAGTCAGATATATTCTTGTGCGGTGAATAGGGCGTGTTGAGTCCAGTTCTCTGAGCAAGGAGTAGGTCTTGTCTATTACATATTGGGTTTATGGAACGGTATCTGAGCTAATTTGAAACCCTTGTTTTATGTATCACCCCACCTCACCTTTCCCGTTAAGCAGCCATAGTGTGTTTTCTGCATGTGTGACTCTGTTCTGTTTTGTAATTCAGTTCAAGTGTAACGGTTTTGACATTCCCTCTATAAGTGATACCTTATGAGAAGTGTCCTTTTCTGTGTGACTTATTTCACTTAGAATCGTCGTACCTAAATCCACTCATCATGCTGCTACTAGCCTTATGACATCGATTTCATGGCTGAGTGATATTCCATTGTACATAAGGACCACAACTTCTTTATCCATTTTTCTCTTTCCTGGGATATTGAAGGTGGAATGAAGTGGAGATCCTTGTCAACAGAGCAGCCCTAAACTTTGGGGTGCTTGTGTCTTGCTGATTTTTCATTTTCCCAATTTATACCCCCATGAGTGGAAGTGCCCTATGCTCTCTAAGCTGTGTTTTTTAGATGTTTCAAGACACACCGTACACTTCTCCAGAGTGGCTGTTGGCAATTTACATCCCGCCCATCAGTGTAGCAAGGCTCCCATTTCTCCATGGCCTGTACCGCATTTCTGGTTTTGAGACTTTTTTCAGCATGGCCCTTTTGACCGATGGGTAGCGAGTCTTCTTTGTAGCGCTGATTTGCCTTTCCAGGTTGCTTGGTTGGCCAAAAAGGGCGTATGCGTTTTTTCCTGAATATATTCAGGAAAAAACGCATACGCCATTTTTAGCCAAGGGCATCATTGTCAACGTTTTGCCGCTTTTCATGTGCTTTAAAGGCGATTCGAATCTACCTCCTGAAATCTGTTTCCTGCAATTCTGCCTTGATTTCAAATCCTCTTCTTTGCCTTCCCTCAATATATTTGTGGACGAGAGTTATCATTTATAACTCTGCAGGTTTGGGAATTGCAGTGCCCTGAAGCTCCATTTTACAACTCGCTTTTTTGGGAGCTGGCCGCAAAAGCGCTGGATGGCTTCAGGCCCTGTTCTGGTTCCGGGGGGGATGATGAGCCTGTGGTTAATTCTTCTTCCTGATGGGAAAATAGAGTGACCTGTGCCTGTCCCAACACCAAGAGCTAGTCTCTCACTGGTTCCCCGTCTTCCCGTTCATCCTCAGGACAAATTGCAACCTGCACGGAACAGGAGGTTAAAGGTGCTGATGCTCCAAATAAGGAGATTGCTAGTAAAGCGGCTGGAATGGAGAACCCGGGCACAAGGAGATGAGAAATGAGGTGCGTTTTAGATATTTTTCCCCATCACACGGTGTACCATCTTCTGGGTTTCTCGTGCATGTTTTCGATGTAGGAAGATGCCCTTGAACCTGGAGATTTGGGACCCATGGGATGGGTACCACGCAGTATTACTTTAAAGGGTCTGCGTTTGCTCACCCAACCTCACCAAACCTCTCAGCCCCAAGAGTGTCCACCCTTATGTCTCATCCAGCTGTGGGTCTAGATATGGTCAATCCAGGTTGCATCACAGCCCCTGAACGCATTGTGTAAGAATTTCTCTCTCTTTCACTGTCTTTGTTTCATGGGTTTTTCGAAGTAATTTATTTTTATAATGGGGTTTAGCTGCTTTTCACTGCTGTGTTTATGCCGCTTTACACCCACTTGACACACTAACAGAGAGATATCAATACATAGGTTTTAAGATTATTACTAGTCAGATATATTCTTGTGTGGTGAATAGGGCGTGTTGAGTCCAGTTCTCTGAGCAAGGAGTAGGTCTTGTCTATTACATATTGGGTTTATGGAACGGTATCTGAGCTAATTTGAAACCCTTGTTTTATGTATCACCCCACCTCACCTTTCCCTTTAAGCAGCCATAGTGTGTTTTCTGCATGTGTGACTCTGTTCTGTTTTGTAATTCAGTTCAAGTGTAACGGTTTTTACATTCCCTCTATAAGTGATACCTTATGAGAAGTGTCCTTTTCTGTGTGACTTATTTCACTTAGAATCGTCGTACCTAAATCCACTCATCATGCTGCTACTAGCCTTATGACATTGATTTCATGGCTGAGTGATATTCCATTGTACATAAGGACCACAACTTCTTTATCCATTTTTCTCTTTCCTGGGATATTGAAGGTGGAATGAAGTATAGGTCCTTGTCAACAGAGCAGCCCTAAACTTTGGGGTGCTTGTGTCTTGCTGATTTTTCATTTTCCCAATTTATACCCCCATGAGTGGAAGTGCCCTATGCTCTCTAAGCTGTGTTTTTTAGATGTTTCAAGACACACCGTACACTTCTCCAGAGTGGCTGTTGGCAATTTACATCGCGCCCATCAGTGTAGCAAGGCTCCCATTTCTCCATGGCCTGTCCTGCATTTCTGGTTTTGAGACTTTTTTCAGCATGGCCCTTTTGACCGATGGGTAGCGAGTCTTCTTTGTAGCCCTGATTTGCCTTTCCAGGTTGCTTGGTTGGCCAAAAAGGGCGTATGGGTTTTTTCCTGAATATATTCAGGAAAAAACGCATACGCCCTTTTTGGCCAAGGGCATCATTGTCAACGTTTTGCCGCTTTTCATGTGCTTTAAAGGCGATTCGAATCTACCTCCTGAAATCTGTTTCCTGCAATTCTGCCTTGATTTCAAATCCTCTTCTTTGCCTTCCCTCAATATATTTGTGGACGAGAGTTATCATTTATAACTCTGCAGGTTTGTGAATTGCAGTGCCCTGAAGCTCCATTTTACAACTCGCTTTTTTGGGAGCTGGCCGCAAAAGCGCAGGATGGCTTCAGGCCCTGTTCTGGTTCCGGGGGGGATGATGAGCCTGTGGTTAATTCTTCTTCCTGATGGGAAAATAGAGTGACCTGTGCCTGTGCCAACAACAAGAGCTAGTCTCTCACTGGTTCCCCGTCTACCCGTTCATCCTCAGGACAAATTGCAACCTGTACGGAACAGGAGGTTAAAGGTGCTGATGCTCCAAGTAGGGAGATTGTTAGTAAAGCGGCTGGAATGGTGACCCCGGGCACAAGGAGAAGAGAAATGAGGTGCGTTTTAGAAACCTTTCCCCATCACATGGTGTACCATCTTTTTGTTTTCTCATGCATGTTTTCGATGTAGGAAGATGTCCTTGAACCTGGAGATTTGGGACCCATGCGATGGGTACCACGCAGTATTACTTTAAAGGGTCTGCGTTTGCTCACCCAACCTCACCAAACCTCTCAGCCCCAAGAGTGTCCACCCTTATGTCTCATCCAGCTGTGGGTCTAGATATGGTCAATATAGGTTGCATCACAGCCCCTGAACGCATTGTGTAAGAATTTCACTCTCTTTCACTGTCTTTGTTTCATGGGTTTTTCGAAGTAATTTATTTTTATACTGGGGTTTAGCTGCTTTTCACTGCTGTGTTTATGCCGCTTTACACCCACTTGACACACTAACAGAGAGATATCAATACATAGGTTTTAAGATTATTACTAGTCAGATATATTCTTGTGCGGTGAATAGGGCGTGTTGAGTCCAGTTCTCTGAGCAAGGAGTAGGTCTTGTTTATTACATATTGGGTTTATGGAACGGTATCTGAGCTAATTTGAAACCCTTGTTTTATGTATCACCCCACCTCACTTTTCCCGTTAAGCAGCCATAGTGTGTTTTCTGCATGTGTGACTCTGTTCTGTTTTGTAATTCAGTTCAAGTGTAACGCTTTTTACATTCCCTCTATAAGTGATACCTTATGAGAAGTGTCCTTTTCTGTGTGACTTATTTCACTTAGAATCGTCGTACCTAAATCCACTCATCATGCTGCTACTAGCCTTATGACATTGATTTCATGGCTGAGTGATATTCCATTGTACATAAGGACCACAACTTCTTTATCCATTTTTCTCTTTCCTGGGATATTGAAGGTGGAATGAAGTGGAAGTCCTTGTCAACAGAGCAGCCCTAAACTTTGGGGTGTTTGTTTCTTGCTGATTTTTCATTTTCCCAATTTATACCCCCATGAGTGGAAGTGCCCTATGCTCTCTAAGCTGTGTTTTTTAGATGTTTCAGGACACACCGTACACTTCTCCAGAGTGGCTGTTGGCAATTTACATCCCGCCCATCAGTGTAGCAAGGCTCCCATTTCTCCATGGCCTGTCCTGCATTTCTGGTTTTGACACTTTTTCAGCATGGCCCTTTTGACCGATGGGTAGCGAGTCTTCTTTGTTGCCCTGATTTGCCTTACCAGGTTGCTTGGTTGGCCAAAAAGGGCGTATGCATTTTTTCCTGAATATATTCAGGAAAAAACGCATACGCCCTTTTTGGCCAAGGGCATCATTGTCAACGTTTTGCCGCTTTTCATGTGCTTTAAAGGCGATTCGAATCTACCTCCTGAAATCTGTTTCCTGCAATTCTGCCTTGATTTCAAATCCTCTTCTTTGCCTTCCCTCAATATATTTGTGGACGAGAGTTATCATTTATATCTCTGCAGGTTTGTGAATTGCAGTGCCCTGAAGCTCCATTTTACAACTCGCTTTTTTGGGAGCTGGCCGCAAAAGCGCAGGATGGCTTCAGGCCCTGTTCTGGTTCCGGAGGGGGGGAGGATGAGCCTGTGGTAAATTCTTCTTCCTGATGGGAAAATAGAGTGACCTGTGCCTGTCCCAACAACAAGAGGTAGTATCTCACTGGTTCCCCATCTTCCCGTTCAGCCTCAGGACAAATTGCAACCTGTACGGAACAGGAGGTTAAAGGTGCTGATGCTCCAAGTAGGGAGATTGTTAGTAAAGCGGCTGGAATGGCGAACCCGGGCACAAGGAGAAGAGAAATGAGGTGCGTTTTAGAAACCTTTCCCCATCACATGGTGTACCATCTTTTTGTTTTCTCATGCATGTTTTCGATGTAGGAAGATGTCCTTGAACCTGGAGATTTGGGACCCATGCGATGGGTACCACGCAGTATTACTTTAAAGGGTCTGCGTTTGCTCACCCAACCTCACCAAACCTCTCAGCCCCAAGAGTGTCCACCCTTATGTCTCATCCAGCTGTGGGTCTAGATATGGTCAATCCAGGTTGCATCACAGCCCCTGAACGCATTGTGTAAGAATTTCTCTCTCTTTCACTGTCTTTGTTTCATGGGTTTGTAAAAGTAATTTATTTTTATAATGGGGTTTAGCTGCTTTTCACTGCTGTGTTTATGCCGCTTTACACCCACTTGACACACTAACAGAGAGATATCAATACATAGGTTTTAAGATTATTACTAGTCAGATATATTCTTGTGCGGTGAATAGGGCGTGTTGAGTCCAGTTCTCTGAGCAAGGAGTAGGTCTTGTCTATTACATATTGGGTTTATGGAACGGTATCTGAGCTAATTTGAAACGCTTGTTTTATGTATCACCCCACCTCACCTTTCCCGTTAAGCAGCCATAGTGTGTTTTCTGCATGTGTGACTCTGTTCTGTTTTGTAATTCAGTTCAAGTGTAACGGTTTTTACATTCCCTCTATAAGTGATACCTTATGAGAAGTGTCCTTTTCTGTGTGACTTATTTCACTTAGAATCGTCGAACCTAAATCCACTCATCATGCTGCTACTAGCCTTATGACATTGATTTCATGGCTGAGTGATATTCCATTGTATATAAGGACCACAACTTCTTTATCCATTTTTCTCTTTCCTGGGATATTGAAGGTGGAATGAAGTGGAGGTCCTTGTCAACAGAGCAGCCCTAAACTTTGGGGTGCTTGTGTCTTGCTGATTTTTCATTTTCCCAATTTATACCCCCATGAGTGGAAGTGCCCTATGCTCTCTAAGCTGTGTTTTTTAGATGTTTCAGGACACACCATACACTTCTCCAGAGTGGCTGTTGGCAATTTACATCCCGCCCATCAGTGTAGCAAGGCTCCCATTTCTCCATGGCCTGTCCTGCATTTCTGGTTTTGAGACTTTTTTCAGCATGGCCCTTTTGACCGATGGGTAGCGAGTCTTCTTTGTAGCGCTGATTTGCCTTTCCAGGTTGCTTGGTTGGCCAAAAAGGGCGTATGCGTTTTTTCCTGAATATATTCAGGAAAAAACGCATACGCCCTTTTTGGCCAAGGGCATCATTGTCAACGTTTTGCCGCTTTTCATGTGCTTTAAAGGCGATTTGAATCTACCTCCTGGAATCTGTTTCCTGCAAATCTGCCTTGATTTCAAATCCTCTTCTTTGCCTTCCCTCAATATATTTGTGGACGAGAGTTATGATTTATAACTCTGCAGGTTTGTGAATTGCAGTGCCCTGAAGCTCCATTTTACAACTCGCTTTTTTGGGAGCTGGCCGCAAAAGCGCAGGATGGCTTCAGGCCCTGTTCTGGTTCCCGGGGGGTGGATGAGCCTGTGGTTAATTCTTCTTCCTGATGGGAAGATAGAGTGACCTGTGCCTGTCCCAACACCAAGAGCTAGTCTCTCACTGGTTCCCCGTCTACCCGTTCATCCTCAGGACAAATTGCAACCTGTACGGAACAGGAGGTTAAAGGTGCTGATGCTCCAAGTAGGGAGACTGTTAGTAAAGCGGCTGGAATGGCCAACCCGGGCACAAGGAGAAGAGAAATGAGGTGCGTTTTAGAAACCTTTCCCCATCACATGGTGTACCATCTTTTTGTTTTCTCATGCATGTTTTCGATGTAGGAAGATGTCCTTGAACCTGGAGATTTGGGACCCATGCGATGGGTACCACGCAGTATTACTTTAAAGGGTCTGCGTTTGCTCACCCAACCTCAACAAACCTCTCAGCCCCAAGAGTGTCCACCCTTATGTCTCATCCAGCTGTGGGTCTAGATATGGTCAATCCAGGTTGCATCACAGCCCCTGAACGCATTGTGTAAGTATTTCTCTCTCTTTCACTGTCTTTGTTTCATTGGTTTTTCAAAGTAATTTATTTTTACAATGGGGTTTAGCTGCTTTTCACTGCTGTGTTTATGCCGCTTTACACCCACTTGACACACTAACAGAGAGATATCAATACATAGGTTTTAAGATTATTACTAGTCAGATATATTCTTGTGCGGTGAATAGGGCGTGTTGAGTCCAGTTCTCTGAGCAAGGAGTAGGTCTTGTCTATTACATATTGGGTTTATGGAACGGTATCTGAGCTAATTTGAAACCCTTGTTTTATGTATCACCCCACCTCACCTTTCCCGATAAGCAGCCATAGTGTGTTTTCTGCATGTGTGACTCTGTTCTGTTTTGTAATTCAGTTCAAGTGTAACGGTTTTTACATTCCCTCTATAAGTGATACCTTATGAGAAGTGTCCTTTTCTGTGTGACTTATTTCACTTAGAATTGTCGAACCTAAATCCACTCATCATGCTGCTACTAGCCTTATGACATTGATTTCATGGCTGAGTGATATTCCATTGTACATAAGGACCACAACTTCTTTATCCATTTTTCTCTTTCCTGGGATATTGAAGGTGGAATGAAGTGGAGGTCCTTGTCAACAGAGCAGCCCTAAACTTTGGGGTGCTTGTGTCTTGCTGATTTTTCATTTTCCCAATTTATACCCCCATGAGTTGAAGTGCCCTATGCTCTCTAAGCTGTGTTTTTTAGATGTTTCAGGACACACCGTACACTTCTCCAGAGTGGCTGTTGGCAATTTACATCCCGCCCATCAGTGTAGCAAGGCTCCCATTTCTCCATGGCCTGTCCTGCATTTCTGGTTTTGAGACTTTTTTCAGCATGGCCCTTTTGACCGATGGGTAGCGAGTCTTCTTTGTAGCGCTGATTTGCCTTTCCAGGTTGCTTGGTTGGCCAAAAAGGGCGTATGCGTTTTTTCCTGAATATATTCAGGAAAAAACGCATACGCCCTTTTTGGCCAAGGGCATCATTGTCAACGTTTTGCCGCTTTTCATGTGCTTTAAAGGCGATTTGAATCTACCTCCTGGAATCTGTTTCCTGCAAATCTGCCTTGATTTCAAATCCTCTTCTTTGCCTTCCCTCAATATATTTGTGGACGAGAGTTATGATTTATAACTCTGCAGGTTTGTGAATTGCAGTGCCCTGAAGCTCCATTTTACAACTCGCTTTTTTGGGAGCTGGCCGCAAAAGCGCAGGATGGCTTCAGGCCCTGTTCTGGTTCCCGGGGGGTGGATGAGCCTGTGGTTAATTCTTCTTCCTGATGGGAAGATAGAGAGACCTGTGCCTGTCCCAACACCAAGAGCTAGTCTCTCACTGGTTCCCCGTCTACCCGTTCATCCTCAGGACAAATTGCAACCTGTACGGAACAGGAGGTTAAAGGTGCTGATGCTCCAAGTAGGGAGATTGTTAGTAAAGCGGCTGGAATGGCCAACCCGGGCACAAGGAGAAGAGAAATGAGGTGCGTTTTAGAAACCTTTCCCCATCACATGGTGTACCATCATTTTGTTTTCTCATGCATGTTTTCGATGTAGGAAGATGTCCTTGAACCTGGAGATTTGGGACCCATGCGATGGGTACCACGCAGTATTACTTTAAAGGGTCTGCGTTTGCTCACCCAACCTCACCAAACCTCTCAGCCCCAAGAGTGTCCACCCTTATGTCTCATCCAGCTGTGGGTCTAGATATGGTCAATCCAGGTTGCATCACAGCCCCTGAACGCATTGTGTAAGAATTTCTCTCTCTTTCACTGTCTTTGTTTCATGGGTTTGTAAAAGTAATTTATTTTTATAATGGGGTTTAGCTGCTTTTCACTGCTGTGTTTATGCTGCTTTACACCCACTTGACACACTAACAGAGAGATATCAATACATAGGTTTTAAGATTATTACTAGTCAGATATATTCTTGTGTGGTGAATAGGGCGTGTTGAGTCCAGTTCTCTGAGCAAGGAGTAGGTCTTGTCTATTACATATTGGGTTTATGGAACGGTATCTGAGCTAATTTGAAACCCTTGTTTTATGTATCACCCCACCTCACCTTTCCCTTTAAGCAGCCATAGTGTGTTTTCTGCATGTGTGACTCTGTTCTGTTTTGTAATTCAGTTCAAGTGTAACGGTTTTTACATTCCCTCTATAAGTGATACCTTATGAGAAGTGTCCTTTTCTGTGTGACTTATTTCACTTAGAATCGTCGTACCTAAATCCACTCATCATGCTGCTACTAGCCTTATGACATTGATTTCATGGCTGAGTGATATTCCATTGTACATAAGGACCACAACTTCTTTATCCATTTTTCTCTTTCCTGGGATATTGAAGGTGGAATGAAGTGGAGGTCCTTGTCAACAGAGCAGCCCTAAACTTTGGGGTGCTTGTGTCTTGCTGATTTTTCATTTTCCCAATTTATACCCCCATGAGTGGAAGTGCCCTATGCTCTCTAAGCTGTGTTTTTTAGATGTTTCAAGACACACCGTACACTTCTCCAGAGTGGCTGTTGGCAATTTACATTGCGCCCATCAGTGTAGCAAGGCTCCCATTTCTCCATGGCCTGTCCTGCATTTCTGGTTTTGAGACTTTTTTCAGCATGGCCCTTTTGACCGATGGGTAGCGAGTCTTCTTTGTAGCCCTGATTTGCCTTTCCAGGTTGCTTGGTTGGCCAAAAAGGGCGTATGGGTTTTTTCCTGAATATATTCAGGAAAAAACGCATACACCCTTTTTGGCCAAGGGCATCATTGTCAACGTTTTGCCGCTTTTCATGTGCTTTAAAGGCGATTCGAATCTACCTCCTGAAATCTGTTTCCTGCAATTCTGCCTTGATTTCAAATCCTCTTCTTTGCCTTCCCTCAATATATTTGTGGACGAGAGTTATGATTTATAACTCTGCAGGTTTGTGAATTGCAGTGCCCTGAAGCTGCATTTTACAACTCGCTTTTTAGGGAGCTGGCCGCAAAAGCGCAGGATGGCTTCAGGCCCTGTTCTGGTTCCGGGGGGGATGATGAGCCTGTGGTTAATTCTTCTTCCTGATGGGAAAATAGAGTGACCTATGCCTGTGCCAACAACAAGAGCTAGTCTCTCACTGGTTCCCCGTCTACCCGTTCATCCTCAGGACAAATTGCAACCTGTACGGAACAGGAGGTTAAAGGTGCTGATGCTCCAAGTAGGGAGATTGTTAGTAAAGCGGCTGGAATGGCGACCCCGGGCACAAGGAGAAGAGAAATGAGGTGCGTTTTAGAAACCTTTCCCCATCACATGGTGTACCCTCTTTTTGTTTTCTCATGCATGTTTTCGATGTAGGAAGATGTCCTTGAACCTGGAGATTTGGGACCCATGCGATGGGTACCACGCAGTATTACTTTAAAGGGTCTGCGTTTGCTCACCCAACCTCACCAAACCTCTCAGCCCCAAGAGTGTCCACCCTTATGTCTCGTCCAGCTGTGGGTCTAGATATGGTCAATCCAGGTTGCATCAGAGCCCCTGAACGCATTGTGTAAGTATTTCTCTCTCTTTCACTGTCTTTGTTTCATGGGTTTTTCGAAGTAATTTATTTTTATACTGGGGTTTAGCTGCTTTTCACTGCTGTGTTTATGCCGCTTTACACCCACTTGACACACTAACAGAGAGATATCAATACATAGGTTTTAAGATTATTACTAGTCAGATATATTCTTGTGCGGTGAATAGGGCGTGTTGAGTCCAGTTCTCTGAGCAAGGAGTAGGTCTTCTCTATTACATATTGGGTTTATGGAACGGTATCTGAGCTAATTTGAAACGCTTGTTTTATGTATCACCCCACCTCCCCTTTCCCGTTAAGCAGCCATAGTGCGTTTTCTGTATGTGTGACTCTGTTCTGTTTTGTAATTCAGTTCAAGTGTAACAGTTTTTACATTCCCTCTATAAGTGATACCTTATGAGAAGTGTCCTTTTCTGTGTGACTTATTTCACTTAGAATCGTCGTACCTAAATCCACTCTCATGCTGCTACTAGCCTTATGACATCGATTTCATGGCTGAGTGATATTCCATTGTACATAAGGACCACAACTTCTTTATCCATTTTTCTCTTTCCTGGGATATTGATGGTGGAATGAAGTGGAGGTCCTTGTCAACAGAGCAGCCCTAAACTTTGGGGTGCTTGTGTCTTGCTGATTTTTCATTTTCCCAATTTATACCCCCATGAGTGGAAGTGCCCTATGCTCTCTAAGCTGTGTTTTTTAGATGTTTCAGGACACACCGTACACTTCTCCAGAGTGGCTGTTGGCAATTTACATCCCGCCCATCAGTGTAGCAAGGCTCCCATTTCTCCATGGCCTGTCCTGCATTTCTGGTTTTGAGACTTTTTTCAGCATGGCCCTTTTGACAGATGGGTAGCGAGTCTTCTTTGTAGCGCTGATTTGCCTTTCCAGGTTGCTTGGTTGGCCAAAAAGGGCGTATGGGTTTTTTCCTGAATATATTCAGGAAAAAACGCATACGCGCTTTTTGGCCAAGGGCATCATTGTCAACGTTTTGCCGCTTTTCATGTGCTTTAAAGGCGATTCGAATCTACCTCCTGAAATCTGTTTCCTGCAATTTTGCCTTGATTTCAAATCCTCTTCTTTGCCTTCCCTCAATATATTTGTGGACGAGTGTTATCATTTATAACTCTGCAGGTTTGTGAATTGCAGTGCCCTGAAGCTCCATTTTACAACTCGCTTTTTTGGGAGCTGGCCGCAAAAGCGCAGGATGGCTTCAGGCCCTGTTCTGGTTCCGGGGGGGATGATGAGCCTGTGGTTAATTCTTCTTCCTGATGGGAAAATAGAGTGACCTGTGCCTGTGCCAACAACAAGAGCTAGTCTCTCACTGGTTCCCCGTCTACCCGTTCATCCTCAGGACAAATTGCAACCTGTACGGAACAGGAGGTTAAAGGTGCTGATGCTCCAAGTAGGGAGATTGTTAGTAAAGCGGCTGGAATGGCGACCCCGGGCACAAGGAGAAGAGAAATGAGGTGCGTTTTAGAAACCTTTCCCCATCACATGGTGTACCATCTTTTTGTTTTCTCATGCATGTTTTCGATGTAGGAAGATGTCCTTGAACCTGGAGATTTGGGACCCATGCGATGGGTACCACGCAGTATTACTTTAAAGGGTCTGCGTTTGCTCACCCAACCTCACCAAACCTCTCAGCCCCAAGAGTGTCCACCCTTATGTCTCATCCAGCTGTGGGTCTAGATATGGTCAATCTAGGTTGCATCACAGCCCCTGAACGCATTGTGTAAGAATTTCACTCTCTTTCACTGTCTTTGTTTCATGGGTTTTTCGAAGTAATTTATTTTTATACTGGGGTTTAGCTGCTTTTCCCTGCTGTGTTTATGCCGCTTTACACCCACTTGACACACTAACAGAGAGATATCAATACATAGGTTTTAAGATTATTACTAGTCAGATATATTCTTGTGCAGGGAATAGGGCCTGTTGAGTCCAGTTCTCTGAGCAAGGAGTAGGTCTTGTCTATTACATATTGGGTTTATGGAACGGTATCTGAGCTAATTTGAAACCCTTGTTTTATGTATCACCCCACCTCACCTTTCCCGTTAAGCAGCCATAGTGTGTTTTCTGCATGTGTGACTCTGTTCTGTTTTGTAATTCAGTTCAAGTGTAACGCTTTTTACATTCCCTCTATAAGTGATACCTTATGAGAAGTGTCCTTTTCTGTGTGACTTATTTCACTTAGAATCGTCGTACCTAAATCCACTCATCATGCTGCTACTAGCCTTATGACATTGATTTCATGGCTGAGTGATATTCCATTGTACATAAGGACCACAACTTCTTTATCCATTTTTCTCTTTCCTGGGATATTGAAGGTGGAATGAAGTGGAGGTCCTTGTCAACAGAGCAGCCCTAAACTTTGGGGTGCTTGTGTCTTGCTGATTTTTCATTTTCCCAATTTATACCCCCATGAGTGGAAGTGCCCTATGCTCTCTAAGCTGTGTTTTTTAGATGTTTCAGGACACACCGTACACTTCTCCAGAGTGGCTGTTGGCAATTTACATCCCGCCCATCAGTGTAGCAAGGCTCCCATTTCTCCATGGCCTGTCCTGCATTGCTGGTTTTGAGACTTTTTTCAGCATGGCCCTTTTGACAGATGGGTAGCGAGTCTTCTTTGTAGCGCTGATTTGCCTTTCCAGGTTGCTTGGTTGGCCAAAAAGGGCGTATGGGTTTTTTCCTGAATATATTCAGGAAAAAACGCATACGCGCTTTTTGGCCAAGGGCATCATTGTCAACGTTTTGCCGCTTTTCATGTGCTTTAAAGGCGATTCGAATCTACCTCCTGAAATCTGTTTCCTGCAATTCTGCCTTGATTTCAAATCCTCTTCTTTGCCTTCCCTCAATATATTTGTGGACGAGAGTTATCATTTATAACTCTGCAGGTTTGTGAATTGCAGTGCCCTGAAGCTCCATTTTACAACTCGCTTTTTTGGGAGCTGGCCGCAAAAGCGCAGGATGGCTTCAGGCCCTGTTCTGGTTCCGGGGGGGATGATGAGCCTGTGGTTAATTCTTCTTCCTGATGGGAAAATAGAGTGACCTGTGCCTGTGCCAACAACAAGAGCTAGTCTCTCACTGGTTCCCCGTCTACCCGTTCAGCCTCAGGACAAATTGCAACCTGTACGGAACAGGAGGTTAAAGGTGCTGATGCTCCAAGTAGGGAGATTGTTAGTAAAGCGGCTGGAATGGCGACCCCGGGCACAAGGAGAAGAGAAATGAGGTGCGTTTTAGAAACCTTTCCCCATCACATGGTGTACCATCTTTTTGTTTTCTCATGCATGTTTTCGATGTAGGAAGATGTCCTTGAACCTGGAGATTTGGGACCCATGCGATGGGTACCACGCAGTATTACTTTAAAGGGTCTGCGTTTGCTCACCCAACCTCACCAAACCTCTCAGCCCCAAGAGTGTCCACCCTTATGTCTCATCCAGCTGTGGGTCTAGATATGGTCAATCTAGGTTGCATCACAGCCCCTGAACGCATTGTGTAAGAATTTCACTCTCTTTCACTGTCTTTGTTTCATGGGTTTTTCGAAGTAATTTATTTTTATACTGGGGTTTAGCTGCTTTTCCCTGCTGTGTTTATGCCGCTTTACACCCACTTGACACACTAACAGAGAGATATCAATACATAGGTTTTTAGATTATTACTAGTCAGATATATTCTTGTGCAGGGAATAGGGCCTGTTGAGTCCAGTTCTCTGAGCAAGGAGTAGGTCTTGTCTATTACATATTGGGTTTATGGAACGGTATCTGAGCTAATTTGAAACCCTTGTTTTATGTATCACCCCACCTCACCTTTCCCGTTAAGCAGCCATAGTGTGTTTTCTGCATGTGTGACTCTGTTCTGTTTTGTAATTCAGTTCAAGTGTAACGCTTTTTACATTCCCTCTATAAGTGATACCTTATGAGAAGTGTCCTTTTCTGTGTGACTTATTTCACTTAGAATCGTCGTACCTAAATCCACTCATCATGCTGCTACTAGCCTTATGACATTGATTTCATGGCTGAGTGATATTCCATTGTACATAAGGACCACAACTTCTTTATCCATTTTTCTCTTTCCTGGGATATTGAAGGTGGAATGAAGTGGAGGTCCTTGTCAACAGAGCAGCCCTAAACTTTGGGGTGTTTGTTTCTTGCTGATTTTTCATTTTCCCAATTTATACCCCCATGAGTGGAAGTGCCCTATGCTCTCTAAGCTGTGTTTTTTAGATGTTTCAGGACACACCGTACACTTCTCCAGAGTGGCTGTTGGCAATTTACATCCCGCCCATCAGTGTAGCAAGGCTCCCATTTCTCCATGGCCTGTCCTGCATTTCTGGTTTTGAGACTTTTTTCAGCATGGCCCTTTTGACCGATGGGTAGCGAGTCTTCTTTGTTGCCCTGATTTGCCTTTCCAGGTTGCTTGGTTGGCCAAAAAGGGCGTATGCATTTTTTCCTGAATATATTCAGGAAAAAACGCATACGCCCTTTTTGGCCAAGGGCATCATTGTCAACGTTTTGCCGCTTTTCATGTGCTTTAAAGGCGATTCGAATCTACCTCCTGAAATCTGTTTCCTGCAATTCTGCCTTGATTTCAAATCCTCTTCTTTGCCTTCCCTCAATATATTTGTGGACGAGAGTTATCATTTATATCTCTGCAGGTTTGTGAATTGCAGTGCCCTGAAGCTCCATTTTACAACTCGCTTTTTTGGGAGCTGGCCGCAAAGGCGCAGGATGGCTTCAGGCCCTATTCTGGTTCCGGGGGGGGGGGAGGATGAGCCTGTGGTAAATTCTTCTTCCTGATGGGAAAATAGAGTGACCTGTTCCTGTCCCAACAACAAGAGGTAGTCTCTCACTGGTTCCCCATCTTCCCGTTCAGCCTCAGGACAAATTGCAACCTGTACGGAACAGGAGGTTAAAGGTGCTGATGCTCCAAGTAGGGAGATTGTTAGTAAAGCAGCTGGAATGGCGACCCCGGGCACAAGGAGAAGAGAAATGAGGTGCGTTTTAGAAACCTTTCCCCATCACATGGTGTACCATCTTTTTGTTTTCTCATGCATGTTTTCGATGTAGGAAGATGTCCTTGAACCTGGAGATTTGGGACCCATGCGATGGGTACCACGCAGTATTACTTTAAAGGGTCTGCGTTTGCTCACCCAACCTCACCAAACCTCTCAGCCCCAAGAGTGTCCACCCTTATGTCTCATCCAGCTGTGGGTCTAGATATGGTCAATCTAGGTTGCATCACAGCCCCTGAACGCATTGTGTAAGAATTTCACTCTCTTTCACTGTCTTTGTTTCATGGGTTTTTCGAAGTAATTTATTTTTATACTGGGGTTTAGCTGCTTTTCCCTGCTGTGTTTATGCCGCTTTACACCCACTTGACACACTAACAGAGAGATATCAATACATAGGTTTTTAGATTATTACTAGTCAGATATATTCTTGTGCAGGGAATAGGGCCTGTTGAGTCCAGTTCTCTGAGCAAGGAGTAGGTCTTGTCTATTACATATTGGGTTTATGGAACGGTATCTGAGCTAATTTGAAACCCTTGTTTTATGTATCACCCCACCTCACCTTTCCCGTTAAGCAGCCATAGTGTGTTTTCTGCATGTGTGACTCTGTTCTGTTTTGTAATTCAGTTCAAGTGTAACGCTTTTTACATTCCCTCTATAAGTGATACCTTATGAGAAGTGTCCTTTTCTGTGTGACTTATTTCACTTAGAATCGTCGTACCTAAATCCACTCATCATGCTGCTACTAGCCTTATGACATTGATTTCATGGCTGAGTGATATTCCATTGTACATAAGGACCACAACTTCTTTATCCATTTTTCTCTTTCCTGGGATATTGAAGGTGGAATGAAGTGGAGGTCCTTGTCAACAGAGCAGCCCTAAACTTTGGGGTGTTTGTTTCTTGCTGATTTTTCATTTTCCCAATTTATACCCCCATGAGTGGAAGTGCCCTATGCTCTCTAAGCTGTGTTTTTTAGATGTTTCAGGACACACCGTACACTTCTCCAGAGTGGCTGTTGGCAATTTACATCCCGCCCATCAGTGTAGCAAGGCTCCCATTTCTCCATGGCCTGTCCTGCATTTCTGGTTTTGAGACTTTTTTCAGCATGGCCCTTTTGACCGATGGGTAGCGAGTCTTCTTTGTTGCCCTGATTTGCCTTTCCAGGTTGCTTGGTTGGCCAAAAAGGGCGTATGCATTTTTTCCTGAATATATTCAGGAAAAAACGCATACGCCCTTTTTGGCCAAGGGCATCATTGTCAACGTTTTGCCGCTTTTCATGTGCTTTAAAGGCGATTCGAATCTACCTCCTGAAATCTGTTTCCTGCAATTCTGCCTTGATTTCAAATCCTCTTCTTTGCCTTCCCTCAATATATTTGTGGACGAGAGTTATCATTTATATCTCTGCAGGTTTGTGAATTGCAGTGCCCTGAAGCTCCATTTTACAACTCGCTTTTTTGGGAGCTGGCCGCAAAGGCGCAGGATGGCTTCAGGCCCTATTCTGGTTCCGGGGGGGGGGGAGGATGAGCCTGTGGTAAATTCTTCTTCCTGATGGGAAAATAGAGTGACCTGTTCCTGTCCCAACAACAAGAGGTAGTCTCTCACTGGTTCCCCATCTTCCCGTTCAGCCTCAGGACAAATTGCAACCTGTACGGAACAGGAGGTTAAAGGTGCTGATGCTCCAAGTAGGGAGATTGTTAGTAAAGCAGCTGGAATGGCGACCCCGGGCACAAGGAGAAGAGAAATGAGGTGCGTTTTAGAAACCTTTCCCCATCACATGGTGTACCATCTTTTTGTTTTCTCATGCATGTTTTCGATGTAGGAAGATGTCCTTGAACCTGGAGATTTGGGACCCATGCGATGGGTACCACGCAGTATTACTTTAAAGGGTCTGCGTTTGCTCACCCAACCTCACCAAACCTCTCAGCCCCAAGAGTGTCCACCCTTATGTCTCATCCAGCTGTGGGTCTAGATATGGTCAATCCAGGTTGCATCACAGCCCCTGAACGCATTGTGTAAGTATTTCTCTCTCTTTCACTGTCTTTGTTTCATGGGTTTTTCGAAGTAATTTATTTTTATACTGGGGTTTAGCTGCTTTTCACTGCTGTGTTTATGCCGCTTTACACCCACTTGACACACTAACAGAGAGATATCAATACATAGGTTTTAAGATTATTACTAGTCAGATATATTCTTGTGCGGTGAATAGGGCGTGTTGAGTCCAGTTCTCTGAGCAAGGAGTAGGTCTTCTCTATTACATATTGGGTTTATGGAACGGTATCTGAGCTAATTTGAAACGCTTGTTTTATGTATCACCCCACCTCCCCTTTCCCGTTAAGCAGCCATAGTGCGTTTTCTGTATGTGTGACTCTGTTCTGTTTTGTAATTCAGTTCAAGTGTAACAGTTTTTACATTCCCTCTATAAGTGATACCTTATGAGAAGTGTCCTTTTCTGTGTGACTTATTTCACTTAGAATCGTCGTACCTAAATCCACTCTCATGCTGCTACTAGCCTTATGACATCGATTTCATGGCTGAGTGATATTCCATTGTACATAAGGACCACAACTTCTTTATCCATTTTTCTCTTTCCTGGGATATTGATGGTGGAATGAAGTGGAGGTCCTTGTCAACAGAGCAGCCCTAAACTTTGGGGTGCTTGTGTCTTGCTGATTTTTCATTTTCCCAATTTATACCCCCATGAGTGGAAGTGCCCTATGCTCTCTAAGCTGTGTTTTTTAGATGTTTCAGGACACACCGTACACTTCTCCAGAGTGGCTGTTGGCAATTTACATCCCGCCCATCAGTGTAGCAAGGCTCCCATTTCTCCATGGCCTGTCCTGCATTTCTGGTTTTGAGACTTTTTTCAGCATGGCCCTTTTGACAGATGGGTAGCGAGTCTTCTTTGTAGCGCTGATTTGCCTTTCCAGGTTGCTTGGTTGGCCAAAAAGGGCGTATGGGTTTTTTCCTGAATATATTCAGGAAAAAACGCATACGCGCTTTTTGGCCAAGGGCATCATTGTCAACGTTTTGCCGCTTTTCATGTGCTTTAAAGGCGATTCGAATCTACCTCCTGAAATCTGTTTCCTGCAATTCTGCCTTGATTTCAAATCCTCTTCTTTGCCTTCCCTCAATATATTTGTGGACGAGTGTTATCATTTATAACTCTGCAGGTTTGTGAATTGCAGTGCCCTGAAGCTCCATTTTACAACTCGCTTTTTTGGGAGCTGGCCGCAAAAGCGCAGGATGGCTTCAGGCCCTGTTCTGGTTCCGGGGGGGATGATGAGCCTGTGGTTAATTCTTCTTCCTGATGGGAAAATAGAGTGACCTGTGCCTGTGCCAACAACAAGAGCTAGTCTCTCACTGGTTCCCCGTCTACCCGTTCATCCTCAGGACAAATTGCAACCTGTACGGAACAGGAGGTTAAAGGTGCTGATGCTCCAAGTAGGGAGATTGTTAGTAAAGCGGCTGGAATGGCGACCCCGGGCACAAGGAGAAGAGAAATGAGGTGCGTTTTAGAAACCTTTCCCCATCACATGGTGTACCATCTTTTTGTTTTCTCATGCATGTTTTCGATGTAGGAAGATGTCCTTGAACCTGGAGATTTGGGACCCATGCGATGGGTACCACGCAGTATTACTTTAAAGGGTCTGCGTTTGCTCACCCAACCTCACCAAACCTCTCAGCCCCAAGAGTGTCCACCCTTATGTCTCATCCAGCTGTGGGTCTAGATATGGTCAATCTAGGTTGCATCACAGCCCCTGAACGCATTGTGTAAGAATTTCACTCTCTTTCACTGTCTTTGTTTCATGGGTTTTTCGAAGTAATTTATTTTTATACTGGGGTTTAGCTGCTTTTCCCTGCTGTGTTTATGCCGCTTTACACCCACTTGACACACTAACAGAGAGATATCAATACATAGGTTTTAAGATTATTACTAGTCAGATATATTCTTGTGCAGGGAATAGGGCCTGTTGAGTCCAGTTCTCTGAGCAAGGAGTAGGTCTTGTCTATTACATATTGGGTTTATGGAACGGTATCTGAGCTAATTTGAAACCCTTGTTTTATGTATCACCCCACCTCCCCTTTCCCGTTAAGCAGCCATAGTGTGTTTTCTGCATGTGTGACTCTGTTCTGTTTTGTAATTCAGTTCAAGTGTAATGCTTTTTACATTCCCTCTATAAGTGATACCTTATGAGAAGTGTCCTTTTCTGTGTGACTTATTTCACTTAGAATCGTCGTACCTAAATCCACTCATCATGCTGCTACTAGCCTTATGACATTGATTTCATGGCTGAGTGATATTCCATTGTACATAAGGACCACAACTTCTTTATCCATTTTTCTCTTTCCTGGGATATTGAAGGTGGAATGAAGTGGAGGTCCTTGTCAACAGAGCAGCCCTAAACTTTGGGGTGTTTGTGTCTTGCTGATTTTTCATTTTCCCAATTTATACCCCCATGAGTGGAAGTGCCCTATGCTCTCTAAGCTGTGTTTTTTAGATGTTTCAGGACACACCGTACACTTCTCCAGAGTGGCTGTTGGCAATTTACATCCCGCCCATCAGTGTAGCAAGGCTCCCATTTCTCCATGGCCTGTCCTGCATTGCTGGTTTTGAGACTTTTTTCAGCATGGCCCTTTTGACCGATGGGTAGCGAGTCTTCTTTGTTGCCCTGATTTGCCTTTCCAGGTTGCTTGGTTGGCCAAAAAGGGCGTATGCATTTTTTCCTGAATATATTCAGGAAAAAACGCATACGCCCTTTTTGGCCAAGGGCATCATTGTCAACGTTTTGCCGCTTTTCATGTGCTTTAAAGGCGATTCGAATCTACCTCCTGAAATCTGTTTCCTGCAATTCTGCCTTGATTTCACATCCTCTTCTTTGCCTTCCCTCAATATATTTGTGGACGAGAGTTATCATTTATAACTCTGCAGGTTTGTGAATTGCAGTGTCCTGAAGCTCCACTTTACAACTCGCTTTTTTGAGAGCTGGCCGCAAAAGTGCAAGATGGCTTCAGGCCCTATTCTGTTTCCGGGGGGGGGGAGGATGAGCCTGTGGTTAATTCTTCTTCCTGATGGGAAAATAGAGTGACCTGTTCCTGTCCCAACAACAAGAGGTAGTCTCTCACTGGTTCCCCATCTTCCCGTTCAGCCTCAGGACAAATTGCAACCTGTACGGAACAGGAGGTTAAAGGTGCTGATGCTCCAAGTAGGGAGATTGTTAGTAAAGCGGCTGGAATGGCGACCCCGGGCACAAGGAGAAGAGAATTGAGGTGCGTTTTAGAAACCTTTCCCCATCACATGGTGTACCATCTTTTTGTTTTCTCATGCATGTTTTCGATGTAGGAAGATGTCCTTGAACCTGGAGATTTGGGACCCATGCGATGGGTACCACGCAGTATTACTTTAAAGGGTCTGCATTTGCTCACCCAACCTCACCAAACCTCTCAGCCCCAAGAGTGTCCACCCTTATGTCTCATCCAGCTGTGGGTCTAGATATGGTCAATCCAGGTTGCATCACAGCCCCTGAACGCATTGTGTAAGAATTTCTCTCTCTTTCACTGTCTTTGTTTCATGGGTTTTTCGAAGTAATTTATTTTTATACTGGGGTTTACCTGCTTTTCACTGCTGTGTTTATGCCGCTTTACACCCACTTGACACACTAACAGAGAGATATCAATACATAGGTTTTAAGATTATTACTAGTCAGATATATTCTTGTGTGGTGAATAGGGCGTGTTGAGTCCAGTTCTCTGAGCAAGGAGTAGGTCTTGTCTATTACATATTGGGTTTATGGAACGGTATCTGAGCTAATTTGAAACCCTTGTTTTATGTATCACCCCACCTCACCTTTCCCTTTAAGCAGCCATAGTGTGTTTTCTGCATGTGTGACTCTGTTCTGTTTTGTAATTCAGTTCAAGTGTAACGGTTTTTACATTCCCTCTATAAGTGATACCTTATGAGAAGTGTCTTTTCTGTGTGACTTATTTCACTTAGAATCGTCGTACCTAAATCCACTCCTCATGCTGCTACTAGCCTTATGACATTGATTTCATGGCTGAGTGATATTCCATTGTACATAAGGACCACAACTTCTTTATCCATTTTTCTCTTTCCTGGGATATTGAAGGTGGAATGAAGTGGAGGTCCTTGTCAACAGAGCAGCCCTAAACTTTGGGGTGCTTGTGTCTTGCTGATTTTTCATTTTCCCAATTTATACCCCCATGAGTGGAAGTGCCCTATGCTCTCTAAGCTGTGTTTTTTAGATGTTTCAAGACACACCGTACACTTCTCCAGAGTGGCTGTTGGCAATTTACATTGCGCCCATCAGTGTAGCAAGGCTCCCATTTCTCCATGGCCTGTCCTGCATTTCTGGTTTTGAGACTTTTTTCAGCATGGCCCTTTTGACCGATGGGTAGCGAGTCTTCTTTGTAGCCCTGATTTGCCTTTCCAGGTTGCTTGGTTGGCCAAAAAGGGCGTATGGGTTTTTTCCTGAATATATTCAGGAAAAAACGCATACGCCCTTTTTGGCCAAGGGCATCATTGTCAACGTTTTGCCGCTTTTCATGTGCTTTAAAGGCGATTCGAATCTACCTCCTGAAATCTGTTTCCTGCAATTCTGCCTTGATTTCAAATCCTCTTCTTTGCCTTCCCTCAATATATTTGTGGACGAGAGTTATGATTTATAACTCTGCAGGTTTGTGAATTGCAGTGCCCTGAAGCTCCATTTTACAACTCGCTTTTTTGGGAGCTGGCTGCAAAAGCGCAGGATGGCTTCAGGCCCTGTTCTGGTTCCGGGGGGGATGATGAGCCTGTGGTTAATTCTTCTTCCTGATGGGAAAATAGAGTGACCTATGCCTGTGCCAACAACAAGAGCTAGTCTCTCACTGGTTCCCCGTCTACCCGTTCATCCTCAGGACAAATTGCAACCTGTACGGAACAGGAGGTTAAAGGTGCTGATGCTCCAAGTAGGGAGATTGTTAGTAAAGCGGCTGGAATGGCGACCCCGGGCACAAGGAGAAGAGAAATGAGGTGCGTTTTAGAAACCTTTCCCCATCACATGGTGTACCATCTTTTTGTTTTCTCATGCATGTTTTCGATGTAGGAAGATGTCCTTGAACCTGGAGATTTGGGACCCATGCGATGGGTACCACGCAGTATTACTTTAAAGGGTCTGCGTTTGCTCACCCAACCTCACCAAACCTCTCAGCCCCAAGAGTGTCCACCCTTATGTCTCGTCCAGCTGTGGGTCTAGATATGGTCAATCCAGGTTGCATCAGAGCCCCTGAACGCATTGTGTAAGTATTTCTCTCTCTTTCACTGTCTTTGTTTCATGGGTTTTTCGAAGTAATTTATTTTTATACTGGGGTTTAGCTGCTTTTCACTGCTGTGTTTATGCCGCTTTACACCCACTTGACACACTAACAGAGAGATATCAATACATAGGTTTTAAGATTATTACTAGTCAGATATATTCTTGTGCGGTGAATAGGGCGTGTTGAGTCCAGTTCTCTGAGCAAGGAGTAGGTCTTGTCTATTACATATTGGGTTTATGGAACGGTATCTGAGCTAATTTGAAACCCTTGTTTTATGTATCACCCCACCTCACCTTTCCCGTTAAGCAGCCATAGTGTGTTTTCTGCATGTGTGACTCTGTTCTGTTTTGTAATTCAGTTCAAGTGTAACGCTTTTTACATTCCCTCTATAAGTGATACCTTATGAGAAGTGTCCTTTTCTGTGTGACTTATTTCACTTAGAATCGTCGTACCTAAATCCACTCATCATGCTGCTACTAGCCTTATGACATTGATTTCATGGCTGAGTGATATTCCATTGTACATAAGGACCACAACTTCTTTATCCATTTTTCTCTTTCCTGGGATATTGAAGGTGGAATGAAGTGGAGGTCCTTGTCAACAGAGCAGCCCTAAACTTTGGGGTGCTTGTGTCTTGCTGATTTTTCATTTTCCCAATTTATACCCCCATGAGTGGAAGTGCCCTATGCTCTCTAAGCTGTGTTTTTTAGATGTTTCAGGACACACCGTACACTTCTCCAGAGTGGCTGTTGGCAATTTACATCCCGCCCATCAGTGTAGCAAGGCTCCCATTTCTCCATGGCCTGTCCTGCATTGCTGGTTTTGAGACTTTTTTCAGCATGGCCCTTTTGACAGATGGGTAGCGAGTCTTCTTTGTAGCGCTGATTTGCCTTTCCAGGTTGCTTGGTTGGCCAAAAAGGGCGTATGGGTTTTTTCCTGAATATATTCAGGAAAAAACGCATACGCGCTTTTTGGCCAAGGGCATCATTGTCAACGTTTTGCCGCTTTTCATGTGCTTTAAAGGCGATTCGAATCTACCTCCTGAAATCTGTTTCCTGCAATTCTGCCTTGATTTCAAATCCTCTTCTTTGCCTTCCCTCAATATATTTGTGGACGAGAGTTATCATTTATAACTCTGCAGGTTTGTGAATTGCAGTGCCCTGAAGCTCCATTTTACAACTCGCTTTTTTGGGAGCTGGCCGCAAAAGCGCAGGATGGCTTCAGGCCCTGTTCTGGTTCCGGGGGGGATGATGAGCCTGTGGTTAATTCTTCTTCCTGATGGGAAAATAGAGTGACCTGTGCCTGTGCCAACAACAAGAGCTAGTCTCTCACTGGTTCCCCGTCTACCCGTTCAGCCTCAGGACAAATTGCAACCTGTACGGAACAGGAGGTTAAAGGTGCTGATGCTCCAAGTAGGGAGATTGTTAGTAAAGCGGCTGGAATGGCGACCCCGGGCACAAGGAGAAGAGAAATGAGGTGCGTTTTAGAAACCTTTCCCCATCACATGGTGTACCATCTTTTTGTTTTCTCATGCATGTTTTCGATGTAGGAAGATGTCCTTGAACCTGGAGATTTGGGACCCATGCGATGGGTACCACGCAGTATTACTTTAAAGGGTCTGCGTTTGCTCACCCAACCTCACCAAACCTCTCAGCCCCAAGAGTGTCCACCCTTATGTCTCATCCAGCTGTGGGTCTAGATATGGTCAATCTAGGTTGCATCACAGCCCCTGAACGCATTGTGTAAGAATTTCTCTCTCTTTCACTGTCTTTGTTTCATGGGTTTGTAAAAGTCATTTATTTTTATACTGGGGTTTACCTGCTTTTCACTGCTGTGTTTATGCCGCTTTACACCCACTTGACACACTAACAGAGAGATATCAATACATAGGTTTTAAGATTATTACTAGTCAGATATATTCTTGTGCGGTGAATAGGGCGTGTTGAGTCCAGTTCTCTGAGCAAGGAGTAGGTCTTGTCTATTACATATTGGGTTTATGGAACGGTATCTGAGCTAATTTGAAACCCTTGTTTTATGTATCACCCCACCTCACCTTTCCCGTTAAGCAGCCATAGTGTGTTTTCTGCATGTGTGACTCTGTTCTGTTTTGTAATTCAGTTCAAGTGTAACGGTTTTTACATTCCCTCTATAAGTGATACCTTATGAGAAGTGTCCTTTTCTGTGTGACATATTTCACTTAGAATCGTCGAACCTAAATCCACTCATCATGCTCCTACTAGCCTTATGACATTGATTTCATGGCTGAGTGATATTCCATTGTGCATAAGGACCACAACTTCTTTATCCATTTTTCTCTTTCCTGGGATATTGAAGGTGGAATGAAGTGGAGGTCCTTGTCAACAGAGCAGCCTTAAACTTTGGGGTGCTTGTGTCTTGCTGATTTTTCATTTTCCCAATTTATACCCCCATGAGTGGAAGTGCCCTATGCTCTCTAATCTGTGTTTTTTAGATGTTTCAGGACACACCGTACACTTCTCCAGAGTGGCTGTTGGCAATTTACATCCCGCCCATCAGTGTAGCAAGGCTCCCATTTCTCCATGGCCTGTCCTGCATTTCTGGTTTTGAGACTTTTTTCAGCATGGCCCTTTTGACAGATGGGTAGCGAGTCTTCTTTGTAGCGCTGATTTGCCTTTCCAGGTTGCTTGGTTGGCCAAAAAGGGCGTATGGGTTTTTTCCTGAATATATTCAGGAAAAAACGCATACGCGCTTTTTGGCCAAGGGCATCATTGTCAACGTTTTGCCGCTTTTCATGTGCTTTAAAGGCGATTCGAATCTACCTCCTGAAATCTGTTTCCTGCAATTCTGCCTTGATTTCAAATCCTCTTCTTTGCCTTCCCTCAATATATTTGTGGACGAGAGTTATCATTTATAACTCTGCAGGTTTGTGAATTGCAGTGCCCTGAAGCTCCATTTTACAACTCGCTTTTTTGGGAGCTGGCCGCAAAAGCGCAGGATGGCTTCAGGCCCTGTTCTGGTTCCGGGGGGGATGATGAGCCTGTGGTTAATTCTTCTTCCTGATGGGAAAATAGAGTGACCTGTGCCTGTGCCAACAACAAGAGCTAGTCTCTCACTGGTTCCCCGTCTACCCGTTCATCCTCAGGACAAATTGCAACCTGTACGGAACAGGAGGTTAAAGGTGCTGATGCTCCAAGTAGGGAGATTGTTAGTAAAGCGGCTGGAATGGCGACCCCGGGCACAAGGAGAAGAGAAATGAGGTGCGTTTTAGAAACCTTTCCCCATCACATGGTGTACCATCTTTTTGTTTTCTCATGCATGTTTTCGATGTAGGAAGATGTCCTTGAACCTGGAGATTTGGGACCCATGCGATGGGTACCACGCAGTATTACTTTAAAGGGTCTGCGTTTGCTCACCCAACCTCACCAAACCTCTCAGCCCCAAGAGTGTCCACCCTTATGTCTCATCCAGCTGTGGGTCTAGATATGGTCAATATAGGTTGCATCACAGCCCCTGAACGCATTGTGTAAGAATTTCACTCTCTTTCACTGTCTTTGTTTCATGGGTTTTTCGAAGTAATTTATTTTTATACTGGGGTTTAGCTGCTTTTCACTGCTGTGTTTATGCCGCTTTACACCCACTTGACACACTAACAGAGAGATATCAATACATAGGTTTTAAGATTATTACTAGTCAGATATATTCTTGTGCGGTGAATAGGGCGTGTTGAGTCCAGTTCTCTGAGCAAGGAGTAGGTCTTGTTTATTACATATTGGGTTTATGGAACGGTATCTGAGCTAATTTGAAACCCATGTTTTATGTATCACCCCACCTCACTTTTCCCGTTAAGCAGCCATAGTGTGTTTTCTGCATGTGTGACTCTGTTCTGTTTTGTAATTCAGTTCAAGTGTAACGCTTTTTACATTCCCTCTATAAGTGATACCTTATGAGAAGTGTCCTTTTCTGTGTGACTTATTTCACTTAGAATCGTCGTACCTAAATCCACTCATCATGCTGCTACTAGCCTTATGACATTGATTTCATGGCTGAGTGATATTCCATTGTACATAAGGACCACAACTTCTTTATCCATTTTTCTCTTTCCTGGGATATTGAAGGTGGAATGAAGTGGAGGTCCTTGTCAACAGAGCAGCCCTAAACTTTGGGGTGTTTGTTTCTTGCTGATTTTTCATTTTCCCAATTTATACCCCCATGAGTGGAAGTGCCCTATGCTCTCTAATCTGTGTTTTTTAGATGTTTCAGGACACACCGTACACTTCTCCAGAGTGGCTGTTGGCAATTTACATCCCGCCCATCAGTGTAGCAAGGCTCCCATTTCTCCATGGCCTGTCCTGCATTTCTGGTTTTGAGACTTTTTCAGCATGGCCCTTTTGACCGATGGGTAGCGAGTCTTCTTTGTTGCCCTGATTTGCCTTTCCAGGTTGCTTGGTTGGCCAAAAAGGGCGTATGCATTTTTTCCTGAATATATTCAGGAAAAAACGCATACGCCCTTTTTGGCCAAGGGCATCATTGTCAACGTTTTGCCGCTTTTCATGTGCTTTAAAGGCGATTCGAATCTACCTCCTGAAATCTGTTTCCTGCAATTCTGCCTTGATTTCAAATCCTCTTCTTTGCCTTCCCTCAATATATTTGTGGACGAGAGTTATCATTTATATCTCTGCAGGTTTGTGAATTGCAGTGCCCTGAAGCTCCATTTTACAACTCGCTTTTTTGGGAGCTGGCCGCAAAAGCGCAGGATGGCTTCAGGCCCTGTTCTGGTTCCGGGGGGGGGGAGGATGAGCCTGTGGTAAATTCTTCTTCCTGATGGGAAAATAGAGTGACCTGTTCCTGTCCCAACAACAAGAGGTAGTCTCTCACTGGTTCCCCATCTTCCCGTTCAGCCTCAGGACAAATTGCAACCTGTACGGAACAGGAGGTTAAAGGTGCTGATGCTCCAAGTAGGGAGATTGTTAGTAAAGCGGCTGGAATGGCGACCCCGGGCACAAGGAGAAGAGAAATGAGGTGCGTTTTAGAAACCTTTCCCCATCACATGGTGTACCATCTTTTTGTTTTCTCATGCATGTTTTCGATGTAGGAAGATGTCCTTGAACCTGGAGATTTGGGACCCATGCGATGGGTACCACGCAGTATTACTTTAAAGGGTCTGCGTTTGCTCACCCAACCTCACCAAACCTCTCAGCCCCAAGAGTGTCCACCCTTATGTCTCATCCAGCTGTGGGTCTAGATATGGTCAATCCAGGTTGCATCACAGCCCCTGAACGCATTGTGTAAGAATTTCTCTCTCTTTCACTGTCTTTGTTTCATGGGTTTTTCGAAGTAATTTATTTTTATACTGGGGTTTAGCTGCTTTTCACTGCTGTGTTTATGCCGCTTTACACCCACTTGACACACTAACAGAGAGATATCAATACATAGGTTTTAAGATTATTACTAGTCAGATATATTCTTGTGCGGTGAATAGGGCGTGTTGAGTCCAGTTCTCTGAGCAAGGAGTAGGTCTTGTCTATTACATATTGGGTTTATGGAACGGTATCTGAGCTAATTTGAAACGCTTGTTTTATGTATCACCCCACCTCACCTTTCCCGTTCAGCAGCCATAGTGTGTTTTCTGCATGTGTGACTCTGTTCTGTTTTGTAATTCAGTTCAAGTGTAACGGTTTTTACATTCCCTCTATAAGTGATACCTTATGAGAAGTGTCCTTTTCTGTGTGACTTATTTCACTTAGAATCGTCGAACCTAAATCCACTCATCATGCTGCTACTAGCCTTATGACATTGATTTCATGGCTGAGTGATATTCCATTGTATATAAGGACCACAACTTCTTTATCCATTTTTCTCTTTCCTGGGATATTGAAGGTGGAATGAAGTGGAGGTCCTTGTCAACAGAGCAGCCCTAAACTTTGGGGTGCTTGTGTCTTGCTGATTTTTCATTTTCCCAATTTATACCCCCATGAGTGGAAGTGCCCTATGCTCTCTAAGCTGTGTTTTTTAGATGTTTCAGGACACACCGTACACTTCTCCAGAGTGGCTGTTGGCAATTTACATCCCGCCCATCAGTGTAGCAAGGCTCCCATTTCTCCATGGCCTGTCCTGCATATCTGGTTTTGAGACTTTTTTCAGCATGGCCCTTTTGACCGATGGGTAGCGAGTCTTCTTTGTAGCGCTGATTTGCCTTTCCAGGTTGCTTGGTTGGCCAAAAAGGGCGTATGCGTTTTTTCCTGAATATATTCAGGAAAAAACGCATACGCCCTTTTTGGCCAAGGGCATCATTGTCAACGTTTTGCCGCTTTTCATGTGCTTTAAAGGGGATTTGAATCTACCTCCTGGAATCTGTTTCCTGCAAATCTGCCTTGATTTCAAATCCTCTTCTTTGCCTTCCCTCAATATATTTGTGGACGAGAGTTATGATTTATAACTCTGCAGGTTTGTGAATTGCAGTGCCCTGAAGCTCCATTTTACAACTCGCTTTTTTGGGAGCTGGCCGCAACAGCGCAGGATGGCTTCAGGCCCTGTTCTGGTTCCCGGGGGGTGGATGAGCCTGTGGTTAATTCTTCTTCCTGATGGGAAGATAGAGTGACCTGTGACTGTCCCAACACCAAGAGCTAGTCTCTCACTGGTTCCCCGTCTACCCGTTCATCCTCAGGAGAAATTGCAACCTGTACGGAACAGGAGGTTAAAGGTGCTGATGCTCCAAGTAGGGAGATTGTTAGTAAAGCGGCTGGAATGGCCAACCCGGGCACAAGGAGAAGAGAAATGAGGTGCGTTTTAGAAACCTTTCCCCATCACATGGTGTACCATCTTTTTGTTTTCTCATGCATGTTTTCGATGTAGGAAGATGTCCTTGAACCTGGAGATTTGGGACCCATGCGATGGGTACCACGCAGTATTACTTTAAAGGGTCTGCGTTTGCTCACCCAACCTCAACAAACCTCTCAGCCCCAAGAGTGTCCACCCTTATGTCTCATCCAGCTGTGGGTCTAGATATGGTCAATCCAGGTTGCATCACAGCCCCTGAACGCATTGTGTAAGTATTTCTCTCTCTTTCACTGTCTTTGTTTCATTGGTTTTTCAAAGTAATTTATTTTTACAATGGGGTTTAGCTGCTTTTCACTGCTGTGTTTATGCCGCTTTACACCCACTTGACACACTAACAGAGAGATATCAATACATAGGTTTGAAGATTATTACTAGTCAGATATATTCTTGTGCGGTGAATAGGGCGTGTTGAGTCCAGTTCTCTGAGCAAGGAGTAGGTCTTGTCTATTACATATTGGGTTTATGGAACGGTATCTGAGCTAATTTGAAACCCTTGTTTTATGTATCACCCCACCTCACCTTTCCCGTTAAGTAGCCATAGTGTGTTTTCTGCATGTGTGACTCTGTTCTGTTTTGTAATTCAGTTCAAGTGTAACGGTTTTTACATTCCCTCTATAAGTGATACCTTATGAGAAGTGTCCTTTTCTGTGTGACTTATTTCACTTAGAATCGTCGAACCTAAATCCACTCATCATGCTGCTACTAGCCTTATGACATTGATTTCATGGCTGAGTGATATTCCATTGTACATAAGGACCACAACTTCTTTATCCATTTTTCTCTTTCCTGGGATATTTAAGGTGGAATGAAGTGGAGGTCCTTGTCAACAGAGCAGCCCTAAACTTTGGGGTGCTTGTGTCTTGCTGATTTTTCATTTTCCCAATTTATACCCCCATGAGTGGAAGTGCCCTATGCTCTCTAAGCTGTGTTTTTTAGATGTTTCAGGACACACCGTACACTTCTCCAAAGTGGCTGTTGGCAATTTACATCCCGCCCATCAGTGTAGCAAGGCTCCCATTTCTCCATGGCCTGTCCTGCATTTCTGGTTTTGAGACTTTTTTCAGCATGGCCCTTTTGACCGATGGGTAGCGTGTCTTCTTTGTTGCCCTGATTTGCCTTTCCAGGTTGCTTGGTTGGCCAAAAAGGGCGTATGCATTTTTTCCTGAATATATTCAGGAAAAAACGCATACGCCCTTTTTGGCCAAGGGCATCATTGTCAACGTTTTGCCGCTTTTCATGTGCTTTAAAGGCGATTCGAATCGACCTCCTGAAATCTGTTTCCTGCAATTCTGCCTTGATTTCAAATCCTCTTCTTTGCCTTCCCTCAATATATTTGTGGACGAGAGTTATCATTTATAACTCTGCAGGTTTGTGAATTGCAGTGCCCTGAAGCTCCATTTTACAACTCGCTTTTTTGGGAGCTGGCCGCAAAAGCGCAGGATGGCTTCAGGCCCTGTTCTGGTTCCGGGGGGGGGGGGGAGGATGAGCCTGTGGTTAATTCTTCTTCCTGATGGGAAATTAGAGTGACCTGTTCCTGTCCCAACAACAAGAGGTAGTCTCTCACTGGTTCCCCATCTTCCCGTTCAGCCTCAGGACAAATTGCAACCTGTACGGAACAGGAGGTTAAAGGTGCTGATGCTCCAAGTAGGGAGATTGTTAGTAAAGCGGCTGGAATGGCGACCCCGGGCACAAGGAGAAGAGAATTGAGGTGCGTTTTAGAAACCTTTCCCCATCACATGGTGTACCATCTTTTTGTTTTCTCATGCATGTTTTCGATGTAGGAAGATGTCCTTGAACCTGGAGATTTGGGACCCATGCGATGGGTACCACGCAGTATTACTTTAAAGGGTCTGCATTTGCTCACCCAACCTCACCAAACCTCTCAGCCCCAAGAGTGTCCACCCTTATGTCTCATCCAGCTGTGGATCTAGATATGGTCAATCCAGGTTGCATCACAGCCCCTGAACGCATTGTGTAAGAATTTCTCTCTCTTTCACTGTCTTTGTTTCATGGGTTTTTCGAAGTAATTTATTTTTATACTGGGGTTTACCTGCTTTTCACTGCTGTGTTTATGCCGCTTTACACCCACTTGACACACTAACAGAGAGATATCAATACATAGGTTTTAAGATTATTACTAGTCAGATATATTCTTGTGCGGTGAATAGGGCGTGTTGAGTCCAGTTCTCTGAGCAAGGAGTAGGTCTTGTCTATTACATATTGGGTTTATGGAACGGTATCTGAGCTAATTTGAAACCCTTGTTTTATGTATCACCCCACCTCACCTTTCCCGTTAAGCAGCCATAGTGTGTTTTCTGCATGTGTGACTCTGTTCTGTTTTGTAATTCAGTTCAAGTGTAACGGTTTTTACATTCCCTCTATAAGTGATACCTTATGAGAAGTGTCCTTTTCTGTGTGACTTATTTCACTTAGAATCGTCGAACCTAAATCCACTCATCATGCTCCTACTAGCCTTATGACATTGATTTCATGGCTGAGTGATATTCCATTGTGCATAAGGACCACAACTTCTTTATCCATTTTTCTCTTTCCTGGGATATTGAAGGTGGAATGAAGTGGAGGTCCTTGTCAACAGAGCAGCCTTAAACTTTGGGGTGCTTGTGTCTTGCTGATTTTTCATTTTCCCAATTTATACCCCCATGAGTGGAAGTGCCCTATGCTCTCTAATCTGTGTTTTTTAGATGTTTCAGGACACACCGTACACTTCTCCAGAGTGGCTGTTGGCAATTTACATCCCGCCCATCAGTGTAGCAAGGCTCCCATTTCTCCATGGCCTGTCCTGCATTTCTGGTTTTGAGACTTTTTTCAGCATGGCCCTTTTGACAGATGGGTAGCGAGTCTTCTTTGTAGCGCTGATTTGCCTTTCCAGGTTGCTTGGTTGGCCAAAAAGGGCGTATGGGTTTTTTCCTGAATATATTCAGGAAAAAACGCATACGCGCTTTTTGGCCAAGGGCATCATTGTCAACGTTTTGCCGCTTTTCATGTGCTTTAAAGGCGATTCGAATCTACCTCCTGAAATCTGTTTCCTGCAATTCTGCCTTGATTTCAAATCCTCTTCTTTGCCTTCCCTCAATATATTTGTGGACGAGAGTTATCATTTATAACTCTGCAGGTTTGTGAATTGCAGTGCCCTGAAGCTCCATTTTACAACTCGCTTTTTTGGGAGCTGGCCGCAAAAGCGCTGGATGGCTTCAGGCCCTGTTCTTGTTCCGGGGGGGATGATGAGCCTGTGGTTAATTCTTCTTCCTGATGGGAAAATAGAGTGACCTGTGCCTGTGCCAACAACAAGAGCTAGTCTCTCACTGGTTCCCCGTCTACCCGTTCATCCTCAGGACAAATTGCAACCTGTACGGAACAGGAGGTTAAAGGTGCTGATGCTCCAAGTAGGGAGATTGTTAGTAAAGCGGCTGGAATGGCGACCCCGGGCACAAGGAGAAGAGAAATGAGGTGCGTTTTAGAAACCTTTCCCCATCACATGGTGTACCATCTTTTTGTTTTCTCATGCATGTTTTCGATGTAGGAAGATGTCCTTGAACCTGGAGATTTGGGACCCATGCGATGGGTACCACGCAGTATTACTTTAAAGGGTCTGCGTTTGCTCACCCAACCTCACCAAACCTCTCAGCCCCAAGAGTGTCCACCCTTATGTCTCGTCCAGCTGTGGGTCTAGATATGGTCAATCCAGGTTGCATCAGAGCCCCTGAACGCATTGTGTAAGTATTTCTCTCTCTTTCACTGTCTTTGTTTCATGGGTTTTTCGAAGTAATTTATTTTTATACTGGGGTTTAGCTGCTTTTCACTGCTGTGTTTATGCCGCTTTACACCCACTTGACACACTAACAGAGAGATATCAATACATAGGTTTTAAGATTATTACTAGTCAGATATATTCTTGTGCGGTGAATAGGGCGTGTTGAGTCCAGTTCTCTGAGCAAGGAGTAGGTCTTGTCTATTACATATTGGGTTTATGGAACGGTATCTGAGCTAATTTGAAACCCTTGTTTTATGTATCACCCCACCTCACCTTTCCCGTTAAGCAGCCATAGTGTGTTTTCTGCATGTGTGACTCTGTTCTGTTTTGTAATTCAGTTCAAGTGTAACGCTTTTTACATTCCCTCTATAAGTGATACCTTATGAGAAGTGTCCTTTTCTGTGTGACTTATTTCACTTAGAATCGTCGTACCTAAATCCACTCATCATGCTGCTACTAGCCTTATGACATTGATTTCATGGCTGAGTGATATTCCATTGTACATAAGGACCACAACTTCTTTATCCATTTTTCTCTTTCCTGGGATATTGAAGGTGGAATGAAGTGGAGGTCCTTGTCAACAGAGCAGCCCTAAACTTTGGGGTGCTTGTGTCTTGCTGATTTTTCATTTTCCCAATTTATACCCCCATGAGTGGAAGTGCCCTATGCTCTCTAAGCTGTGTTTTTTAGATGTTTCAGGACACACCGTACACTTCTCCAGAGTGGCTGTTGGCAATTTACATCCCGCCCATCAGTGTAGCAAGGCTCCCATTTCTCCATGGCCTGTCCTGCATTGCTGGTTTTGAGACTTTTTTCAGCATGGCCCTTTTGACAGATGGGTAGCGAGTCTTCTTTGTAGCGCTGATTTGCCTTTCCAGGTTGCTTGGTTGGCCAAAAAGGGCGTATGGGTTTTTTCCTGAATATATTCAGGAAAAAACGCATACGCGCTTTTTGGCCAAGGGCATCATTGTCAACGTTTTGCCGCTTTTCATGTGCTTTAAAGGCGATTCGAATCTACCTCCTGAAATCTGTTTCCTGCAATTCTGCCTTGATTTCAAATCCTCTTCTTTGCCTTCCCTCAATATATTTGTGGACGAGAGTTATCATTTATAACTCTGCAGGTTTGTGAATTGCAGTGCCCTGAAGCTCCATTTTACAACTCGCTTTTTTGGGAGCTGGCCGCAAAAGCGCAGGATGGCTTCAGGCCCTGTTCTGGTTCCGGGGGGGATGATGAGCCTGTGGTTAATTCTTCTTCCTGATGGGAAAATAGAGTGACCTGTGCCTGTGCCAACAACAAGAGCTAGTCTCTCACTGGTTCCCCGTCTACCCGTTCAGCCTCAGGACAAATTGCAACCTGTACGGAACAGGAGGTTAAAGGTGCTGATGCTCCAAGTAGGGAGATTGTTAGTAAAGCGGCTGGAATGGCGACCCCGGGCACAAGGAGAAGAGAAATGAGGTGCGTTTTAGAAACCTTTCCCCATCACATGGTGTACCATCTTTTTGTTTTCTCATGCATGTTTTCGATGTAGGAAGATGTCCTTGAACCTGGAGATTTGGGACCCATGCGATGGGTACCACGCAGTATTACTTTAAAGGGTCTGCGTTTGCTCACCCAACCTCACCAAACCTCTCAGCCCCAAGAGTGTCCACCCTTATGTCTCATCCAGCTGTGGGTCTAGATATGGTCAATCTAGGTTGCATCACAGCCCCTGAACGCATTGTGTAAGAATTTCTCTCTCTTTCACTGTCTTTGTTTCATGGGTTTGTAAAAGTCATTTATTTTTATACTGGGGTTTACCTGCTTTTCACTGCTGTGTTTATGCCGCTTTACACCCACTTGACACACTAACAGAGAGATATCAATACATAGGTTTTAAGATTATTACTAGTCAGATATATTCTTGTGCGGTGAATAGGGCGTGTTGAGTCCAGTTCTCTGAGCAAGGAGTAGGTCTTGTCTATTACATATTGGGTTTATGGAACGGTATCTGAGCTAATTTGAAACCCTTGTTTTATGTATCACCCCACCTCACCTTTCCCGTTAAGCAGCCATAGTGTGTTTTCTGCATGTGTGACTCTGTTCTGTTTTGTAATTCAGTTCAAGTGTAACGGTTTTGACATTCCCTCTATAAGTGATACCTTATGAGAAGTGTCCTTTTCTGTGTGACATATTTCACTTAGAATCGTCGAACCTAAATCCACTCATCATGCTCCTACTAGCCTTATGACATTGATTTCATGGCTGAGTGATATTCCATTGTGCATAAGGACCACAACTTCTTTATCCATTTTTCTCTTTCCTGGGATATTGAAGGTGGAATGAAGTGGAGGTCCTTGTCAACAGAGCAGCCTTAAACTTTGGGGTGCTTGTGTCTTGCTGATTTTTCATTTTCCCAATTTATACCCCCATGAGTGGAAGTGCCCTATGCTCTCTAATCTGTGTTTTTTAGATGTTTCAGGACACACCGTACACTTCTCCAGAGTGGCTGTTGGCAATTTACATCCCGCCCATCAGTGTAGCAAGGCTCCCATTTCTCCATGGCCTGTCCTGCATTTCTGGTTTTGAGACTTTTTTCAGCATGGCCCTTTTGACAGATGGGTAGCGAGTCTTCTTTGTAGCGCTGATTTGCCTTTCCAGGTTGCTTGGTTGGCCAAAAAGGGCGTATGGGTTTTTTCCTGAATATATTCAGGAAAAAACGCATACGCGCTTTTTGGCCAAGGGCATCATTGTCAACGTTTTGCCGCTTTTCATGTGCTTTAAAGGCGATTCGAATCTACCTCCTGAAATCTGTTTCCTGCAATTCTGCCTTGATTTCAAATCCTCTTCTTTGCCTTCCCTCAATATATTTGTGGACGAGAGTTATCATTTATAACTCTGCAGGTTTGTGAATTGCAGTGCCCTGAAGCTCCATTTTACAACTCGCTTTTTTGGGAGCTGGCCGCAAAAGCGCAGGATGGCTTCAGGCCCTGTTCTGGTTCCGGGGGGGATGATGAGCCTGTGGTTAATTCTTCTTCCTGATGGGAAAATAGAGTGACCTGTGCCTGTGCCAACAACAAGAGCTAGTCTCTCACTGGTTCCCCGTCTACCCGTTCATCCTCAGGACAAATTGCAACCTGTACGGAACAGGAGGTTAAAGGTGCTGATGCTCCAAGTAGGGAGATTGTTAGTAAAGCGGCTGGAATGGCGACCCCGGGCACAAGGAGAAGAGAAATGAGGTGCGTTTTAGAAACCTTTCCCCATCACATGGTGTACCATCTTTTTGTTTTCTCATGCATGTTTTCGATGTAGGAAGATGTCCTTGAACCTGGAGATTTGGGACCCATGCGATGGGTACCACGCAGTATTACTTTAAAGGGTCTGCGTTTGCTCACCCAACCTCACCAAACCTCTCAGCCCCAAGAGTGTCCACCCTTATGTCTCATCCAGCTGTGGGTCTAGATATGGTCAATATAGGTTGCATCACAGCCCCTGAACGCATTGTGTAAGAATTTCACTCTCTTTCACTGTCTTTGTTTCATGGGTTTTTCGAAGTAATTTATTTTTATACTGGGGTTTAGCTGCTTTTCACTGCTGTGTTTATGCCGCTTTACACCCACTTGACACACTAACAGAGAGATATCAATACATAGGTTTTAAGATTATTACTAGTCAGATATATTCTTGTGCGGTGAATAGGGCGTGTTGAGTCCAGTTCTCTGAGCAAGGAGTAGGTCTTGTTTATTACATATTGGGTTTATGGAACGGTATCTGAGCTAATTTGAAACCCTTGTTTTATGTATCACCCCACCTCACTTTTCCCGTTAAGCAGCCATAGTGTGTTTTCTGCATGTGTGACTCTGTTCTGTTTTGTAATTCAGTTCAAGTGTAACGCTTTTTACATTCCCTCTATAAGTGATACCTTATGAGAAGTGTCCTTTTCTGTGTGACTTATTTCACTTAGAATCGTCGTACCTAAATCCACTCATCATGCTGCTACTAGCCTTATGACATTGATTTCATGGCTGAGTGATATTCCATTGTACATAAGGACCACAACTTCTTTATCCATTTTTCTCTTTCCTGGGATATTGAAGGTGGAATGAAGTGGAGGTCCTTGTCAACAGAGCAGCCCTAAACTTTGGGGTGTTTGTTTCTTGCTGATTTTTCATTTTCCCAATTTATACCCCCATGAGTGGAAGTGCCCTATGCTCTCTAATCTGTGTTTTTTAGATGTTTCAGGACACACCGTACACTTCTCCAGAGTGGCTGTTGGCAATTTACATCCCGCCCATCAGTGTAGCAAGGCTCCCATTTCTCCATGGCCTGTCCTGCATTTCTGGTTTTGAGACTTTTTCAGCATGGCCCTTTTGACCGATGGGTAGCGAGTCTTCTTTGTAGCGCTGATTTGCCTTTCCAGGTTGCTTGGTTGGCCAAAAAGGGCGTATGCATTTTTTCCTGAATATATTCAGGAAAAAACGCATACGCCCTTTTTGGCCAAGGGCATCATTGTCAACGTTTTGCCGCTTTTCATGTGCTTTAAAGGCGATTCGAATCTACCTCCTGAAATCTGTTTCCTGCAATTCTGCCTTGATTTCAAATCCTCTTCTTTGCCTTCCCTCAATATATTTGTGGACGAGAGTTATCATTTATATCTCTGCAGGTTTGTGAATTGCAGTGCCCTGAAGCTCCATTTTACAACTCGCTTTTTTGGGAGCTGGCCGCAAAAGCGCAGGATGGCTTCAGGCCCTGTTCTGGTTCCGGGGGGGGGGGAGGATGAGCCTGTGGTAAATTCTTCTTCCTGATGGGAAAATAGAGTGACCTGTTCCTGTCCCAACAACAAGAGGTAGTCTCTCACTGGTTCCCCATCTTCCCGTTCAGCCTCAGGACAAATTGCAACCTGTACGGAACAGGAGGTTAAAGGTGCTGATGCTCCAAGTAGGGAGATTGTTAGTAAAGCGGCTGGAATGGCGACCCCGGGCACAAGGAGAAGAGAAATGAGGTGCGTTTTAGAAACCTTTCCCCATCACATGGTGTACCATCTTTTTGTTTTCTCATGCATGTTTTCGATGTAGGAAGATGTCCTTGAACCTGGAGATTTGGGACCCATGCGATGGGTACCACGCAGTATTACTTTAAAGGGTCTGCGTTTGCTCACCCAACCTCACCAAACCTCTCAGCCCCAAGAGTGTCCACCCTTATGTCTCATCCAGCTGTGGGTCTAGATATGGTCAATCCAGGTTGCATCACAGCCCCTGAACGCATTGTGTAAGAATTTCTCTCTCTTTCACTGTCTTTGTTTCATGGGTTTTTCGAAGTAATTTATTTTTATACTGGGGTTTAGCTGCTTTTCACTGCTGTGTTTATGCCGCTTTACACCCACTTGACACACTAACAGAGAGATATCAATACATAGGTTTTAAGATTATTACTAGTCAGATATATTCTTGTGCGGTGAATAGGGCGTGTTGAGTCCAGTTCTCTGAGCAAGGAGTAGGTCTTGTCTATTACATATTGGGTTTATGGAACGGTATCTGAGCTAATTTGAAACGCTTGTTTTATGTATCACCCCACCTCACCTTTCCCGTTCAGCAGCCATAGTGTGTTTTCTGCATGTGTGACTCTGTTCTGTTTTGTAATTCAGTTCAAGTGTAACGGTTTTTACATTCCCTCTATAAGTGATACCTTATGAGAAGTGTCCTTTTCTGTGTGACTTATTTCACTTAGAATCGTCGAACCTAAATCCACTCATCATGCTGCTACTAGCCTTATGACATTGATTTCATGGCTGAGTGATATTCCATTGTATATAAGGACCACAACTTCTTTATCCATTTTTCTCTTTCCTGGGATATTGAAGGTGGAATGAAGTGGAGGTCCTTGTCAACAGAGCAGCCCTAAACTTTGGGGTGCTTGTGTCTTGCTGATTTTTCATTTTCCCAATTTATACCCCCATGAGTGGAAGTGCCCTATGCTCTCTAAGCTGTGTTTTTTAGATGTTTCAGGACACACCGTACACTTCTCCAGAGTGGCTGTTGGCAATTTACATCCCGCCCATCAGTGTAGCAAGGCTCCCATTTCTCCATGGCCTGTCCTGCATATCTGGTTTTGAGACTTTTTTCAGCATGGCCCTTTTGACCGATGGGTAGCGAGTCTTCTTTGTAGCGCTGATTTGCCTTTCCAGGTTGCTTGGTTGGCCAAAAAGGGCGTATGCGTTTTTTCCTGAATATATTCAGGAAAAAACGCATACGCCCTTTTTGGCCAAGGGCATCATTGTCAACGTTTTGCCGCTTTTCATGTGCTTTAAAGGGGATTTGAATCTACCTCCTGGAATCTGTTTCCTGCAAATCTGCCTTGATTTCAAATCCTCTTCTTTGCCTTCCCTCAATATATTTGTGGACGAGAGTTATGATTTATAACTCTGCAGGTTTGTGAATTGCAGTGCCCTGAAGCTCCATTTTACAACTCGCTTTTTTGGGAGCTGGCCGCAACAGCGCAGGATGGCTTCAGGCCCTGTTCTGGTTCCCGGGGGGTGGATGAGCCTGTGGTTAATTCTTCTTCCTGATGGGAAGATAGAGTGACCTGTGCCTGTCCCAACACCAAGAGCTAGTCTCTCACTGGTTCCCCGTCTACCCGTTCATCCTCAGGAGAAATTGCAACCTGTACGGAACAGGAGGTTAAAGGTGCTGATGCTCCAAGTAGGGAGATTGTTAGTAAAGCGGCTGGAATGGCCAACCCGGGCACAAGGAGAAGAGAAATGAGGTGCGTTTTAGAAACCTTTCCCCATCACATGGTGTACCATCTTTTTGTTTTCTCATGCATGTTTTCGATGTAGGAAGATGTCCTTGAACCTGGAGATTTGGGACCCATGCGATGGGTACCACGCAGTATTACTTTAAAGGGTCTGCGTTTGCTCACCCAACCTCAACAAACCTCTCAGCCCCAAGAGTGTCCACCCTTATGTCTCATCCAGCTGTGGGTCTAGATATGGTCAATCCAGGTTGCATCACAGCCCCTGAACGCATTGTGTAAGTATTTCTCTCTCTTTCACTGTCTTTGTTTCATTGGTTTTTCAAAGTAATTTATTTTTACAATGGGGTTTAGCTGCTTTTCACTGCTGTGTTTATGCCGCTTTACACCCACTTGACACACTAACAGAGAGATATCAATACATAGGTTTGAAGATTATTACTAGTCAGATATATTCTTGTGCGGTGAATAGGGCGTGTTGAGTCCAGTTCTCTGAGCAAGGAGTAGGTCTTGTCTATTACATATTGGGTTTATGGAACGGTATCTGAGCTAATTTGAAACCCTTGTTTTATGTATCACCCCACCTCACCTTTCCCGTTAAGTAGCCATAGTGTGTTTTCTGCATGTGTGACTCTGTTCTGTTTTGTAATTCAGTTCAAGTGTAACGGTTTTTACATTCCCTCTATAAGTGATACCTTATGAGAAGTGTCCTTTTCTGTGTGACTTATTTCACTTAGAATCGTCGAACCTAAATCCACTCATCATGCTGCTACTAGCCTTATGACATTGATTTCATGGCTGAGTGATATTCCATTGTACATAAGGACCACAACTTCTTTATCCATTTTTCTCTTTCCTGGGATATTTAAGGTGGAATGAAGTGGAGGTCCTTGTCAACAGAGCAGCCCTAAACTTTGGGGTGCTTGTGTCTTGCTGATTTTTCATTTTCCCAATTTATACCCCCATGAGTGGAAGTGCCCTATGCTCTCTAAGCTGTGTTTTTTAGATGTTTCAGGACACACCGTACACTTCTCCAAAGTGGCTGTTGGCAATTTACATCCCGCCCATCAGTGTAGCAAGGCTCCCATTTCTCCATGGCCTGTCCTGCATTTCTGGTTTTGAGACTTTTTTCAGCATGGCCCTTTTGACCGATGGGTAGCGTGTCTTCTTTGTTGCCCTGATTTGCCTTTCCAGGTTGCTTGGTTGGCCAAAAAGGGCGTATGCATTTTTTCCTGAATATATTCAGGAAAAAACGCATACGCCCTTTTTGGCCAAGGGCATCATTGTCAACGTTTTGCCGCTTTTCATGTGCTTTAAAGGCGATTCGAATCGACCTCCTGAAATCTGTTTCCTGCAATTCTGCCTTGATTTCAAATCCTCTTCTTTGCCTTCCCTCAATATATTTGTGGACGAGAGTTATCATTTATAACTCTGCAGGTTTGTGAATTGCAGTGCCCTGAAGCTCCATTTTACAACTCGCTTTTTTGGGAGCTGGCCGCAAAAGCGCAGGATGGCTTCAGGCCCTGTTCTGGTTCCGGGGGGGGGGGGGAGGATGAGCCTGTGGTTAATTCTTCTTCCTGATGGGAAAATAGAGTGACCTGTTCCTGTCCCAACAACAAGAGGTAGTCTCTCACTGGTTCCCCATCTTCCCGTTCAGCCTCAGGACAAATTGCAACCTGTACGGAACAGGAGGTTAAAGGTGCTGATGCTCCAAGTAGGGAGATTGTTAGTAAAGCGGCTGGAATGGCGACCCCGGGCACAAGGAGAAGAGAATTGAGGTGCGTTTTAGAAACCTTTCCCCATCACATGGTGTACCATCTTTTTGTTTTCTCATGCATGTTTTCGATGTAGGAAGATGTCCTTGAACCTGGAGATTTGGGACCCATGCGATGGGTACCACGCAGTATTACTTTAAAGGGTCTGCATTTGCTCACCCAACCTCACCAAACCTCTCAGCCCCAAGAGTGTCCACCCTTATGTCTCATCCAGCTGTGGATCTAGATATGGTCAATCCAGGTTGCATCACAGCCCCTGAACGCATTGTGTAAGAATTTCTCTCTCTTTCACTGTCTTTGTTTCATGGGTTTTTCGAAGTAATTTATTTTTATACTGGGGTTTACCTGCTTTTCACTGCTGTGTTTATGCCGCTTTACACCCACTTGACACACTAACAGAGAGATATCAATACATAGGTTTTAAGATTATTACTAGTCAGATATATTCTTGTGCGGTGAATAGGGCGTGTTGAGTCCAGTTCTCTGAGCAAGGAGTAGGTCTTGTCTATTACATATTGGGTTTATGGAACGGTATCTGAGCTAATTTGAAACCCTTGTTTTATGTATCACCCCACCTCACCTTTCCCGTTAAGCAGCCATAGTGTGTTTTCTGCATGTGTGACTCTGTTCTGTTTTGTAATTCAGTTCAAGTGTAACGGTTTTTACATTCCCTCTATAAGTGATACCTTATGAGAAGTGTCCTTTTCTGTGTGACTTATTTCACTTAGAATCGTCGAACCTAAATCCACTCATCATGCTCCTACTAGCCTTATGACATTGATTTCATGGCTGAGTGATATTCCATTGTGCATAAGGACCACAACTTCTTTATCCATTTTTCTCTTTCCTGGGATATTGAAGGTGGAATGAAGTGGAGGTCCTTGTCAACAGAGCAGCCCTAAACTTTGGGGTGTTTGTGTCTTGCTGATTTTTCATTTTCCCAATTTATACCCCCATGAGTGGAAGTGCCCTATGCTCTCTAATCTGTGTTTTTTAGATGTTTCAGGACACACCGTACACTTCTCCAGAGTGGCTGTTGGCAATTTACATCCCGCCCATCAGTGTAGCAAGGCTCCCATTTCTCCATGGCCTGTCCTGCATTTCTGGTTTTGAGACTTTTTTCAGCATGGCCCTTTTGACAGATGGGTAGCGAGTCTTCTTTGTAGCGTTGATTTGCCTTTCCAGGTTGCTTGGTTGGCCAAAAAGGGCGTATGGGTTTTTTCCTGAATATATTCAGGAAAAAACGCATACGCGCTTTTTGGCCAAGGGCATCATTGTCAACGTTTTGCCGCTTTTCATGTGCTTTAAAGGCGATTCGAATCTACCTCCTGAAATCTGTTTCCTGCAATTCTGCCTTGATTTCAAATCCTCTTCTTTGCCTTCCCTCAATATATTTGTGGACGAGAGTTATCATTTATAACTCTGCAGGTTTGTGAATTGCAGTGCCCTGAAGCTCCATTTTACAACTCGCTTTTTTGGGAGCTGGCCGCAAAAGCGCTGGATGGCTTCAGGCCCTGTTCTGGTTCCGGGGGGGATGATGAGCCTGTGGTTAATTCTTCTTCCTGATGGGAAAATAGAGTGACCTGTGCCTGTGCCAACAACAAGAGCTAGTCTCTCACTGGTTCCCCGTCTACCCGTTCATCCTCAGGACAAATTGCAACCTGTACGGAACAGGAGGTTAAAGGTGCTGATGCTCCAAGTAGGGAGATTGTTAGTAAAGCGGCTGGAATGGCGACCCCGGGCACAAGGAGAAGAGAAATGAGGTGCGTTTTAGAAACCTTTCCCCATCACATGGTGTACCATCTTTTTGTTTTCTCATGCATGTTTTCGATGTAGGAAGATGTCCTTGAACCTGGAGATTTGGGACCCATGCGATGGGTACCACGCAGTATTACTTTAAAGGGTCTGCGTTTGCTCACCCAACCTCACCAAACCTCTCAGCCCCAAGAGTGTCCACCCTTATGTCTCATCCAGCTGTGGGTCTAGATATGGTCAATATAGGTTGCATCACAGCCCCTGAACGCATTGTGTAAGAATTTCACTCTCTTTCACTGTCTTTGTTTCATGGGTTTTTCGAAGTAATTTATTTTTATACTGGGGTTTAGCTGCTTTTCACTGCTGTGTTTATGCCGCTTTACACCCACTTGACACACTAACAGAGAGATATCAATACATAGGTTTTAAGATTATTACTAGTCAGATATATTCTTGTGCGGTGAATAGGGCGTGTTGAGTCCAGTTTTCTGAGCAAGGAGTAGGTCTTGTTTATTACATATTGGGTTTATGGAACGGTATCTGAGCTAATTTGAAACCCATGTTTTATGTATCACCCCACCTCACTTTTCCCGTTAAGCAGCCATAGTGTGTTTTCTGCATGTGTGACTCTGTTCTGTTTTGTAATTCAGTTCAAGTGTAACGCTTTTTACATTCCCTCTATAAGTGATACCTTATGAGAAGTGTCCTTTTCTGTGTGACTTATTTCACTTAGAATCGTCGTACCTAAATCCACTCATCATGCTGCTACTAGCCTTATGACATTGATTTCATAGCTGAGTGATATTCCATTGTACATAAGGACCACAACTTCTTTATCCATTTTTCTCTTTCCTGGGATATTGAAGGTGGAATGAAGTGGAGGTCCTTGTCAACAGAGCAGCCCTAAACTTTGGGGTGTTTGTTTCTTGCTGATTTTTCATTTTCCCAATTTATACCCCCATGAGTGGAAGTGCCCTATGCTCTCTAAGCTGTGTTTTTTAGATGTTTCAGGACACACCGTACACTTCTCCAGAGTGGCTGTTGGCAATTTACATCCCGCCCATCAGTGTAGCAAGGCTCCCATTTCTCCATGGCCTGTCCTGCATTTCTGGTTTTGAGACTTTTTCAGCATGGCCCTTTTGACCGATGGGTAGCGAGTCTTCTTTGTTGCCCTGATTTGCCTTTCCAGGTTGCTTGGTTGGCCAAAAAGGGCGTATGCATTTTTTCCTGAATATATTCAGGAAAAAACGCATACGCCCTTTTTGGCCAAGGGCATCATTGTCAACGTTTTGCCGCTTTTCATGTGCTTTAAAGGCGATTCGAATCTACCTCCTGAAATCTGTTTCCTGCAATTCTGCCTTGATTTCAAATCCTCTTCTTTGCCTTCCCTCAATATATTTGTGGACGAGAGTTATCATTTATATCTCTGCAGGTTTGTGAATTGCAGTGCCCTGAAGCTCCATTTTACAACTCGCTTTTTTGGGAGCTGGCCGCAAAAGCGCAGGATGGCTTCAGGCCCTGTTCTGGTTCCGGGGGGGGGGGGAGGATGAGCCTGTGGTAAATTCTTCTTCCTGATGGGAAAATAGAGTGACCTGTTCCTGTCCCAACAACAAGAGGTAGTCTCTCACTGGTTCCCCATCTTCCCGTTCAGCCTCAGGACAAATTGCAACCTGTACGGAACAGGAGGTTAAAGGTGCTGATGCTCCAAGTAGGGAGATTGTTAGTAAAGCGGCTGGAATGGCGACCCCGGGCACAAGGAGAAGAGAAATGAGGTGCGTTTTAGAAACCTTTCCCCATCACATGGTGTACCATCTTTTTGTTTTCTCATGCATGTTTTCGATGTAGGAAGATGTCCTTGAACCTGGAGATTTGGGACCCATGCGATGGGTACCACGCAGTATTACTTTAAAGGGTCTGCGTTTGCTCACCCAACCTCACCAAACCTCTCAGCCCCAAGAGTGTCCACCCTTATGTCTCATCCAGCTGTGGGTCTAGATATGGTCAATCCAGGTTGCATCACAGCCCCTGAACGCATTGTGTAAGAATTTCTCTCTCTTTCACTGTCTTTGTTTCATGGGTTTTTCGAAGTAATTTATTTTTATACTGGGGTTTAGCTGCTTTTCACTGCTGTGTTTATGCCGCTTTACACCCACTTGACACACTAACAGAGAGATATCAATACATAGGTTTTAAGATTATTACTAGTCAGATATATTCTTGTGCGGTGAATAGGGCGTGTTGAGTCCAGTTCTCTGAGCAAGGAGTAGGTCTTGTCTATTACATATTGGGTTTATGGAACGGTATCTGAGCTAATTTGAAACGCTTGTTTTATGTATCACCCCACCTCACCTTTCCCGTTCAGCAGCCATAGTGTGTTTTCTGCATGTGTGACTCTGTTCTGTTTTGTAATTCAGTTCAAGTGTAACGGTTTTTACATTCCCTCTATAAGTGATACCTTATGAGAAGTGTCCTTTTCTGTGTGACTTATTTCACTTAGAATCGTCGTACCTAAATCCACTCATCATGCTGCTACTAGCCTTATGACATTGATTTCATGGCTGAGTGATATTCCATTGTACATAAGGACCACAACTTCTTTATCCATTTTTCTCTTTCCTGGGATATTGAAGGTGGAATGAAGTGGAGGTCCTTGTCAACAGAGCAGCCCTAAACTTTGGGGTGTTTGTTTCTTGCTGATTTTTCATTTTCCCAATTTATACCCCCATGAGTGGAAGTGCCCTATGCTCTCTAATCTGTGTTTTTTAGATGTTTCAGGACACACCGTACACTTCTCCAGAGTGGCTGTTGGCAATTTACATCCCGCCCATCAGTGTAGCAAGGCTCCCATTTCTCCATGGCCTGTCCTGCATTTCTGGTTTTGAGACTTTTTCAGCATGGCCCTTTTGACCGATGGGTAGCGAGTCTTCTTTGTTGCCCTGATTTGCCTTTCCAGGTTGCTTGGTTGGCCAAAAAGGGCGTATGCATTTTTTCCTGAATATATTCAGGAAAAAACGCATACGCCCTTTTTGGCCAAGGGCATCATTGTCAACGTTTTGCCGCTTTTCATGTGCTTTAAAGGCGATTCGAATCTACCTCCTGAAATCTGTTTCCTGCAATTCTGCCTTGATTTCAAATCCTCTTCTTTGCCTTCCCTCAATATATTTGTGGACGAGAGTTATCATTTATATCTCTGCAGGTTTGTGAATTGCAGTGCCCTGAAGCTCCATTTTACAACTCGCTTTTTTGGGAGCTGGCCGCAAAAGCGCAGGATGGCTTCAGGCCCTGTTCTGGTTCCGGGGGGGGGGGAGGATGAGCCTGTGGTAAATTCTTCTTCCTGATGGGAAAATAGAGTGACCTGTTCCTGTCCCAACAACAAGAGGTAGTCTCTCACTGGTTCCCCATCTTCCCGTTCAGCCTCAGGACAAATTGCAACCTGTACGGAACAGGAGGTTAAAGGTGCTGATGCTCCAAGTAGGGAGATTGTTAGTAAAGCGGCTGGAATGGCGACCCCGGGCACAAGGAGAAGAGAAATGAGGTGCGTTTTAGAAACCTTTCCCCATCACATGGTGTACCATCTTTTTGTTTTCTCATGCATGTTTTCGATGTAGGAAGATGTCCTTGAACCTGGAGATTTGGGACCCATGCGATGGGTACCACGCAGTATTACTTTAAAGGGTCTGCGTTTGCTCACCCAACCTCACCAAACCTCTCAGCCCCAAGAGTGTCCACCCTTATGTCTCATCCAGCTGTGGGTCTAGATATGGTCAATCCAGGTTGCATCACAGCCCCTGAACGCATTGTGTAAGAATTTCTCTCTCTTTCACTGTCTTTGTTTCATGGGTTTTTCGAAGTAATTTATTTTTATACTGGGGTTTAGCTGCTTTTCACTGCTGTGTTTATGCCGCTTTACACCCACTTGACACACTAACAGAGAGATATCAATACATAGGTTTGAAGATTATTACTAGTCAGATATATTCTTGTGCGGTGAATAGGGCGTGTTGAGTCCAGTTCTCTGAGCAAGGAGTAGGTCTTGTCTATTACATATTGGGTTTATGGAACGGTATCTGAGCTAATTTGAAACGCTTGTTTTATGTATCACCCCACCTCACCTTTCCCGTTCAGCAGCCATAGTGTGTTTTCTGCATGTGTGACTCTGTTCTGTTTTGTAATTCAGTTCAAGTGTAACGGTTTTTACATTCCCTCTATAAGTGATACCTTATGAGAAGTGTCCTTTTCTGTGTGACTTATTTCACTTAGAATCGTCGAACCTAAATCCACTCATCATGCTGCTACTAGCCTTATGACATTGATTTCATGGCTGAGTGATATTCCATTGTATATAAGGACCACAACTTCTTTATCCATTTTTCTCTTTCCTGGGATATTGAAGGTGGAATGAAGTGGAGGTCCTTGTCAACAGAGCAGCCCTAAACTTTGGGGTGCTTGTGTCTTGCTGATTTTTCATTTTCCCAATTTATACCCCCATGAGTGGAAGTGCCCTATGCTCTCTAAGCTGTGTTTTTTAGATGTTTCAGGACACACCGTACACTTCTCCAGAGTGGCTGTTGGCAATTTACATCCCGCCCATCAGTGTAGCAAGGCTCCCATTTCTCCATGGCCTGTCCTGCATATCTGGTTTTGAGACTTTTTTCAGCATGGCCCTTTTGACCGATGGGTAGCGAGTCTTCTTTGTAGCGCTGATTTGCCTTTCCAGGTTGCTTGGTTGGCCAAAAAGGGCGTATGCGTTTTTTCCTGAATATATTCAGGAAAAAACGCATACGCCCTTTTTGGCCAAGGGCATCATTGTCAACGTTTTGCCGCTTTTCATGTGCTTTAAAGGGGATTTGAATCTACCTCCTGGAATCTGTTTCCTGCAAATCTGCCTTGATTTCAAATCCTCTTCTTTGCCTTCCCTCAATATATTTGTGGACGAGAGTTATGATTTATAACTCTGCAGGTTTGTGAATTGCAGTGCCCTGAAGCTCCATTTTACAACTCGCTTTTTTGGGAGCTGGCCGCAAAAGCGCAGGATGGCTTCAGGCCCTGTTCTGGTTCCCGGGGGGTGGATGAGCCTGTGGTTAATTCTTCTTCCTGATGGGAAGATAGAGTGACCTGTGCCTGTCCCAACACCAAGAGCTAGTCTCTCACTGGTTCCCCGTCTACCCGTTCATCCTCAGGACAAATTGCAACCTGTACGGAACAGGAGGTTAAAGGTGCTGATGCTCCAAGTAGGGAGATTGTTAGTAAAGCGGCTGGAATGGCCAACCCGGGCACAAGGAGAAGAGAAATGAGGTGCGTTTTAGAAACCTTTCCCCATCACATGGTGTACCATCTTTTTGTTTTCTCATGCATGTTTTCGATGTAGGAAGATGTCCTTGAACCTGGAGATTTGGGACCCATGCGATGGGTACCACGCAGTATTACTTTAAAGGGTCTGCGTTTGCTCACCCAACCTCAACAAACCTCTCAGCCCCAAGAGTGTCCACCCTTATGTCTCATCCAGCTGTGGGTCTAGATATGGTCAATCCAGGTTGCATCACAGCCCCTGAACGCATTGTGTAAGTATTTCTCTCTCTTTCACTGTCTTTGTTTCATTGGTTTTTCAAAGTAATTTATTTTTACAATGGGGTTTAGCTGCTTTTCACTGCTGTGTTTATGCCGCTTTACACCCACTTGACACACTAACAGAGAGATATCAATACATAGGTTTGAAGATTATTACTAGTCAGATATATTCTTGTGCGGTGAATAGGGCGTGTTGAGTCCAGTTCTCTGAGCAAGGAGTAGGTCTTGTCTATTACATATTGGGTTTATGGAACGGTATCTGAGCTAATTTGAAACCCTTGTTTTATGTATCACCCCACCTCACCTTTCCCGTTAAGTAGCCATAGTGTGTTTTCTGCATGTGTGACTCTGTTCTGTTTTGTAATTCAGTTCAAGTGTAACGGTTTTTACATTCCCTCTATAAGTGATACCTTATGAGAAGTGTCCTTTTCTGTGTGACTTATTTCACTTAGAATCGTCGAACCTAAATCCACTCATCATGCTGCTACTAGCCTTATGACATTGATTTCATGGCTGAGTGATATTCCATTGTACATAAGGACCACAACTTCTTTATCCATTTTTCTCTTTCCTGGGATATTTAAGGTGGAATGAAGTGGAGGTCCTTGTCAACAGAGCAGCCCTAAACTTTGGGGTGCTTGTGTCTTGCTGATTTTTCATTTTCCCAATTTATACCCCCATGAGTGGAAGTGCCCTATGCTCTCTAAGCTGTGTTTTTTAGATGTTTCAGGACACACCGTACACTTCTCCAAAGTGGCTGTTGGCAATTTACATCCCGCCCATCAGTGTAGCAAGGCTCCCATTTCTCCATGGCCTGTCCTGCATTTCTGGTTTTGAGACTTTTTTCAGCATGGCCCTTTTGACCGATGGGTAGCGTGTCTTCTTTGTTGCCCTGATTTGCCTTTCCAGGTTGCTTGGTTGGCCAAAAAGGGCGTATGCGTTTTTTCCTGAATATATTCAGGAAAAAACGCATACGCCCTTTTTGGCCAAGGGCATCATTGTCAACGTTTTGCCGCTTTTCATGTGCTTTAAAGGCGATTCGAATCGACCTCCTGAAATCTGTTTCCTGCAATTCTGCCTTGATTTCAAATCCTCTTCTTTGCCTTCCCTCAATATATTTGTGGACGAGAGTTATCATTTATAACTCTGCAGGTTTGTGAATTGCAGTGCCCTGAAGCTCCATTTTACAACTCGCTTTTTTGGGAGCTGGCCGCAAAAGCGCAGGATGGCTTCAGGCCCTGTTCTGGTTCCGGGGGGGGGGGAGGATGAGCCTGTGGTTAATTCTTCTTCCTGATGGGAAAATAGAGTGACCTGTTCCTGTCCCAACAACAAGAGGTAGTCTCTCACTGGTTCCCCATCTTCCCGTTCAGCCTCAGGACAAATTGCAACCTGTACGGAACAGGAGGTTAAAGGTGCTGATGCTCCAAGTAGGGAGATTGTTAGTAAAGCGGCTGGAATGGCGACCCCGGGCACAAGGAGAAGAGAATTGAGGTGCGTTTTAGAAACCTTTCCCCATCACATGGTGTACCATCTTTTTGTTTTCTCATGCATGTTTTCGATGTAGGAAGATGTCCTTGAACCTGGAGATTTGGGACCCATGCGATGGGTACCACGCAGTATTACTTTAAAGGGTCTGCGTTTGCTCACCCAACCTCACCAAACCTCTCAGCCCCAAGAGTGTCCACCCTTATGTCTCATCCAGCTGTGGGTCTAGATATGGTCAATCCAGGTTGCATCACAGCCCCTGAACGCATTGTGTAAGAATTTCTCTCTCTTTCACTGTCTTTGTTTCATGGGTTTTTCGAAGTAATTTATTTTTATACTGGGGTTTACCTGCTTTTCACTGCTGTGTTTATGCCGCTTTACACCCACTTGACACACTAACAGAGAGATATCAATACATAGGTTTTAAGATTATTACTAGTCAGATATATTCTTGTGCGGTGAATAGGGCGTGTTGAGTCCAGTTCTCTGAGCAAGGAGTAGGTCTTGTCTATTACATATTGGGTTTATGGAACGGTATCTGAGCTAATTTGAAACCCTTGTTTTATGTATCACCCCACCTCACCTTTCCCGTTAAGCAGCCATAGTGTGTTTTCTGCATGTGTGACTCTGTTCTGTTTTGTAATTCAGTTCAAGTGTAACGGTTTTTACATTCCCTCTATAAGTGATACCTTATGAGAAGTGTCCTTTTCTGTGTGACTTATTTCACTTAGAATCGTCGAACCTAAATCCACTCATCATGCTCCTACAAGCCTTATGACATTGATTTCATGGCTGAGTGATATTCCATTGTGCATAAGGACCACAACTTCTTTATCCATTTTTCTCTTTCCTGGGATATTGAAGGTGGAATGAAGTGGAGGTCCTTGTCAACAGAGCAGCCTTAAACTTTGGGGTGCTTGTGTCTTGCTGATTTTTCATTTTCCCAATTTATACCCCCATGAGTGGAAGTGCCCTATGCTCTCTAATCTGTGTTTTTTAGATGTTTCAGGACACACCGTACACTTCTCCAGAGTGGCTGTTGGCAATTTACATCCCGCCCATCAGTGTAGCAAGGCTCCCATTTCTCCATGGCCTGTCCTGCATTTCTGGTTTTGAGACTTTTTTCAGCATGGCCCTTTTGACAGATGGGTAGCGAGTCTTCTTTGTAGCGCTGATTTGCCTTTCCAGGTTGCTTGGTTGGCCAAAAAGGGCGTATGGGTTTTTTCCTGAATATATTCAGGAAAAAACGCATACGCGCTTTTTGGCCAAGGGCATCATTGTCAACGTTTTGCCGCTTTTCATGTGCTTTAAAGGCGATTCGAATCTACCTCCTGAAATCTGTTTCCTGCAATTCTGCCTTGATTTCAAATCCTCTTCTTTGCCTTCCCTCAATATATTTGTGGACGAGAGTTATCATTTATAACTCTGCAGGTTTGTGAATTGCAGTGCCCTGAAGCTCCATTTTACAACTCGCTTTTTTGGGAGCTGGCCGCAAAAGCGCTGGATGGCTTCAGGCCCTGTTCTTGTTCCGGGGGGGATGATGAGCCTGTGGTTAATTCTTCTTCCTGATGGGAAAATAGAGTGACCTGTGCCTGTGCCAACAACAAGAGCTAGTCTCTCACTGGTTCCCCGTCTACCCGTTCATCCTCAGGACAAATTGCAACCTGTACGGAACAGGAGGTTAAAGGTGCTGATGCTCCAAGTAGGGAGATTGTTAGTAAAGCGGCTGGAATGGCCACCCCGGGCACAAGGAGAAGAGAAATGAGGTGCGTTTTAGAAACCTTTCCCCATCACATGGTGTACCATCTTTTTGTTTTCTCATGCATGTTTTCGATGTAGGAAGATGTCCTTGAACCTGGAGATTTGGGACCCATGCGATGGGTACCACGCAGTATTACTTTAAAGGGTCTGCGTTTGCTCACCCAACCTCACCAAACCTCTCAGCCCCAAGAGTGTCCACCCTTATGTCTCATCCAGCTGTGGGTCTAGATACGGTCAATATAGGTTGCATCACAGCCCCTGAACGCATTGTGTAAGAATTTCACTCTCTTTCACTGTCTTTGTTTCATGGGTTTTTCGAAGTAATTTATTTTTATACTGGGGTTTAGCTGCTTTTCACTGCTGTGTTTATGCCGCTTTACACCCACTTGACACACTAACAGAGAGATATCAATACATAGGTTTTAAGATTATTACTAGTCAGATATATTCTTGTGCGGTGAATAGGGCGTGTTGAGTCCAGTTCTCTGAGCAAGGAGTAGGTCTTGTTTATTACATATTGGGTTTATGGAACGGTATCTGAGCTAATTTGAAACCCTTGTTTTATGTATCACCCCACCTCACTTTTCCCGTTAAGCAGCCATAGTGTGTTTTCTGCATGTGTGACTCTGTTCTGTTTTGTAATTCAGTTCAAGTGTAACGCTTTTTACATTCCCTCTATAAGTGATACCTTATGAGAAGTGTCCTTTTCTGTGTGACTTATTTCACTTAGAATCGTCGAACCTAAATCCACTCATCATGCTGCTACTAGCCTTATGACATTGATTTCATGGCTGAGTGATATTCCATTGTATATAAGGACCACAACTTCTTTATCCATTTTTCTCTTTCCTGGGATATTGAAGGTGGAATGAAGTGGAGGTCCTTGTCAACAGAGCAGCCCTAAACTTTGGGGTGCTTGTGTCTTGCTGATTTTTCATTTTCCCAATTTATACCCCCATGAGTGGAAGTGCCCTATGCTCTCTAAGCTGTGTTTTTTAGATGTTTCAGGACACACCGTACACTTCTCCAGAGTGGCTGTTGGCAATTTACATCCCGCCCATCAGTGTAGCAAGGCTCCCATTTCTCCATGGCCTGTCCTGCATATCTGGTTTTGAGACTTTTTTCAGCATGGCCCTTTTGACCGATGGGTAGCGAGTCTTCTTTGTAGCGCTGATTTGCCTTTCCAGGTTGCTTGGTTGGCCAAAAAGGGCGTATGCGTTTTTTCCTGAATATATTCAGGAAAAAACGCATACGCCCTTTTTGGCCAAGGGCATCATTGTCAACGTTTTGCCGCTTTTCATGTGCTTTAAAGGGGATTTGAATCTACCTCCTGGAATCTGTTTCCTGCAAATCTGCCTTGATTTCAAATCCTCTTCTTTGCCTTCCCTCAATATATTTGTGGACGAGAGTTATGATTTATAACTCTGCAGGTTTGTGAATTGCAGTGCCCTGAAGCTCCATTTTACAACTCGCTTTTTTGGGAGCTGGCCGCAAAAGCGCAGGATGGCTTCAGGCCCTGTTCTGGTTCCCGGGGGGTGGATGAGCCTGTGGTTAATTCTTCTTCCTGATGGGAAGATAGAGTGACCTGTGCCTGTCCCAACACCAAGAGCTAGTCTCTCACTGGTTCCCCGTCTACCCGTTCATCCTCAGGAGAAATTGCAACCTGTACGGAACAGGAGGTTAAAGGTGCTGATGCTCCAAGTAGGGAGATTGTTAGTAAAGCGGCTGGAATGGCCAACCCGGGCACAAGGAGAAGAGAAATGAGGTGCGTTTTAGAAACCTTTCCCCATCACATGGTGTACCATCTTTTTGTTTTCTCATGCATGTTTTCGATGTAGGAAGATGTCCTTGAACCTGGAGATTTGGGACCCATGCGATGGGTACCACGCAGTATTACTTTAAAGGGTCTGCGTTTGCTCACCCAACCTCAACAAACCTCTCAGCCCCAAGAGTGTCCACCCTTATGTCTCATCCAGCTGTGGGTCTAGATATGGTCAATCCAGGTTGCATCACAGCCCCTGAACGCATTGTGTAAGTATTTCTCTCTCTTTCACTGTCTTTGTTTCATTGGTTTTTCAAAGTAATTTATTTTTACAATGGGGTTTAGCTGCTTTTCACTGCTGTGTTTATGCCGCTTTACACCCACTTGACACACTAACAGAGAGATATCAATACATAGGTTTGAAGATTATTACTAGTCAGATATATTCTTGTGCGGTGAATAGGGCGTGTTGAGTCCAGTTCTCTGAGCAAGGAGTAGGTCTTGTCTATTACATATTGGGTTTATGGAACGGTATCTGAGCTAATTTGAAACCCTTGTTTTATGTATCACCCCACCTCACCTTTCCCGTTAAGTAGCCATAGTGTGTTTTCTGCATGTGTGACTCTGTTCTGTTTTGTAATTCAGTTCAAGTGTAACGGTTTTTACATTCCCTCTATAAGTGATACCTTATGAGAAGTGTCCTTTTCTGTGTGACTTATTTCACTTAGAATCGTCGAACCTAAATCCACTCATCATGCTGCTACTAGCCTTATGACATTGATTTCATGGCTGAGTGATATTCCATTGTACATAAGGACCACAACTTCTTTATCCATTTTTCTCTTTCCTGGGATATTTAAGGTGGAATGAAGTGGAGGTCCTTGTCAACAGAGCAGCCCTAAACTTTGGGGTGCTTGTGTCTTGCTGATTTTTCATTTTCCCAATTTATACCCCCATGAGTGGAAGTGCCCTATGCTCTCTAAGCTGTGTTTTTTAGATGTTTCAGGACACACCGTACACTTCTCCAAAGTGGCTGTTGGCAATTTACATCCCGCCCATCAGTGTAGCAAGGCTCCCATTTCTCCATGGCCTGTCCTGCATTTCTGGTTTTGAGACTTTTTTCAGCATGGCCCTTTTGACCGATGGGTAGCGTGTCTTCTTTGTTGCCCTGATTTGCCTTTCCAGGTTGCTTGGTTGGCCAAAAAGGGCGTATGCGTTTTTTCCTGAATATATTCAGGAAAAAACGCATACGCCCTTTTTGGCCAAGGGCATCATTGTCAACGTTTTGCCGCTTTTCATGTGCTTTAAAGGCGATTCGAATCGACCTCCTGAAATCTGTTTCCTGCAATTCTGCCTTGATTTCAAATCCTCTTCTTTGCCTTCCCTCAATATATTTGTGGACGAGAGTTATGATTTATAACTCTGCAGGTTTGTGAATTGCAGTGCCCTGAAGCTCCATTTTACAACTCGCTTTTTTGGGAGCTGGCCGCAAAAGCGCAGGATGGCTTCAGGCCCTGTTCTGGTTCCGGGGGGGGGGGAGGATGAGCCTGTGGTTAATTCTTCTTCCTGATGGGAAAATAGAGTGACCTGTTCCTGTCCCAACAACAAGAGGTAGTCTCTCACTGGTTCCCCATCTTCCCGTTCAGCCTCAGGACAAATTGCAACCTGTACGGAACAGGAGGTTAAAGGTGCTGATGCTCCAAGTAGGGAGATTGTTAGTAAAGCGGCTGGAATGGCGACCCCGGGCACAAGGAGAAGAGAATTGAGGTGCGTTTTAGAAACCTTTCCCCATCACATGGTGTACCATCTTTTTGTTTTCTCATGCATGTTTTCGATGTAGGAAGATGTCCTTGAACCTGGAGATTTGGGACCCATGCGATGGGTACCACGCAGTATTACTTTAAAGGGTCTGCGTTTGCTCACCCAACCTCACCAAACCTCTCAGCCCCAAGAGTGTCCACCCTTATGTCTCATCCAGCTGTGGGTCTAGATATGGTCAATCCAGGTTGCATCACAGCCCCTGAACGCATTGTGTAAGAATTTCTCTCTCTTTCACTGTCTTTGTTTCATGGGTTTTTCGAAGTAATTTATTTTTATACTGGGGTTTACCTGCTTTTCACTGCTGTGTTTATGCCGCTTTACACCCACTTGACACACTAACAGAGAGATATCAATACATAGGTTTTAAGATTATTACTAGTCAGATATATTCTTGTGCGGTGAATAGGGCGTGTTGAGTCCAGTTCTCTGAGCAAGGAGTAGGTCTTGTCTATTACATATTGGGTTTATGGAACGGTATCTGAGCTAATTTGAAACCCTTGTTTTATGTATCACCCCACCTCACCTTTCCCGTTAAGCAGCCATAGTGTGTTTTCTGCATGTGTGACTCTGTTCTGTTTTGTAATTCAGTTCAAGTGTAACGGTTTTTACATTCCCTCTATAAGTGATACCTTATGAGAAGTGTCCTTTTCTGTGTGACTTATTTCACTTAGAATCGTCGAACCTAAATCCACTCATCATGCTCCTACAAGCCTTATGACATTGATTTCATGGCTGAGTGATATTCCATTGTGCATAAGGACCACAACTTCTTTATCCATTTTTCTCTTTCCTGGGATATTGAAGGTGGAATGAAGTGGAGGTCCTTGTCAACAGAGCAGCCTTAAACTTTGGGGTGCTTGTGTCTTGCTGATTTTTCATTTTCCCAATTTATACCCCCATGAGTGGAAGTGCCCTATGCTCTCTAATCTGTGTTTTTTAGATGTTTCAGGACACACCGTACACTTCTCCAGAGTGGCTGTTGGCAATTTACATCCCGCCCATCAGTGTAGCAAGGCTCCCATTTCTCCATGGCCTGTCCTGCATTTCTGGTTTTGAGACTTTTTTCAGCATGGCCCTTTTGACAGATGGGTAGCGAGTCTTCTTTGTAGCGCTGATTTGCCTTTCCAGGTTGCTTGGTTGGCCAAAAAGGGCGTATGGGTTTTTTCCTGAATATATTCAGGAAAAAACGCATACGCGCTTTTTGGCCAAGGGCATCATTGTCAACGTTTTGCCGCTTTTCATGTGCTTTAAAGGCGATTCGAATCTACCTCCTGAAATCTGTTTCCTGCAATTCTGCCTTGATTTCAAATCCTCTTCTTTGCCTTCCCTCAATATATTTGTGGACGAGAGTTATCATTTATAACTCTGCAGGTTTGTGAATTGCAGTGCCCTGAAGCTCCATTTTACAACTCGCTTTTTTGGGAGCTGGCCGCAAAAGCGCTGGATGGCTTCAGGCCCTGTTCTTGTTCCGGGGGGGATGATGAGCCTGTGGTTAATTCTTCTTCCTGATGGGAAAATAGAGTGACCTGTGCCTGTGCCAACAACAAGAGCTAGTCTCTCACTGGTTCCCCGTCTACCCGTTCATCCTCAGGACAAATTGCAACCTGTACGGAACAGGAGGTTAAAGGTGCTGATGCTCCAAGTAGGGAGATTGTTAGTAAAGCGGCTGGAATGGCCACCCCGGGCACAAGGAGAAGAGAAATGAGGTGCGTTTTAGAAACCTTTCCCCATCACATGGTGTACCATCTTTTTGTTTTCTCATGCATGTTTTCGATGTAGGAAGATGTCCTTGAACCTGGAGATTTGGGACCCATGCGATGGGTACCACGCAGTATTACTTTAAAGGGTCTGCGTTTGCTCACCCAACCTCACCAAACCTCTCAGCCCCAAGAGTGTCCACCCTTATGTCTCATCCAGCTGTGGGTCTAGATACGGTCAATATAGGTTGCATCACAGCCCCTGAACGCATTGTGTAAGAATTTCACTCTCTTTCACTGTCTTTGTTTCATGGGTTTTTCGAAGTAATTTATTTTTATACTGGGGTTTAGCTGCTTTTCACTGCTGTGTTTATGCCGCTTTACACCCACTTGACACACTAACAGAGAGATATCAATACATAGGTTTTAAGATTATTACTAGTCAGATATATTCTTGTGCGGTGAATAGGGCGTGTTGAGTCCAGTTCTCTGAGCAAGGAGTAGGTCTTGTTTATTACATATTGGGTTTATGGAACGGTATCTGAGCTAATTTGAAACCCTTGTTTTATGTATCACCCCACCTCACTTTTCCCGTTAAGCAGCCATAGTGTGTTTTCTGCATGTGTGACTCTGTTCTGTTTTGTAATTCAGTTCAAGTGTAACGCTTTTTACATTCCCTCTATAAGTGATACCTTATGAGAAGTGTCCTTTTCTGTGTGACTTATTTCACTTAGAATCGTCGAACCTAAATCCACTCATCATGCTGCTACTAGCCTTATGACATTGATTTCATGGCTGAGTGATATTCCATTGTATATAAGGACCACAACTTCTTTATCCATTTTTCTCTTTCCTGGGATATTGAAGGTGGAATGAAGTGGAGGTCCTTGTCAACAGAGCAGCCCTAAACTTTGGGGTGCTTGTGTCTTGCTGATTTTTCATTTTCCCAATTTATACCCCCATGAGTGGAAGTGCCCTATGCTCTCTAAGCTGTGTTTTTTAGATGTTTCAGGACACACCGTACACTTCTCCAGAGTGGCTGTTGGCAATTTACATCCCGCCCATCAGTGTAGCAAGGCTCCCATTTCTCCATGGCCTGTCCTGCATATCTGGTTTTGAGACTTTTTTCAGCATGGCCCTTTTGACCGATGGGTAGCGAGTCTTCTTTGTAGCGCTGATTTGCCTTTCCAGGTTGCTTGGTTGGCCAAAAAGGGCGTATGCGTTTTTTCCTGAATATATTCAGGAAAAAACGCATACGCCCTTTTTGGCCAAGGGCATCATTGTCAACGTTTTGCCGCTTTTCATGTGCTTTAAAGGGGATTTGAATCTACCTCCTGGAATCTGTTTCCTGCAAATCTGCCTTGATTTCAAATCCTCTTCTTTGCCTTCCCTCAATATATTTGTGGACGAGAGTTATGATTTATAACTCTGCAGGTTTGTGAATTGCAGTGCCCTGAAGCTCCATTTTACAACTCGCTTTTTTGGGAGCTGGCCGCAAAAGCGCAGGATGGCTTCAGGCCCTGTTCTGGTTCCCGGGGGGTGGATGAGCCTGTGGTTAATTCTTCTTCCTGATGGGAAGATAGAGTGACCTGTGCCTGTCCCAACACCAAGAGCTAGTCTCTCACTGGTTCCCCGTCTACCCGTTCATCCTCAGGAGAAATTGCAACCTGTACGGAACAGGAGGTTAAAGGTGCTGATGCTCCAAGTAGGGAGATTGTTAGTAAAGCGGCTGGAATGGCCAACCCGGGCACAAGGAGAAGAGAAATGAGGTGCGTTTTAGAAACCTTTCCCCATCACATGGTGTACCATCTTTTTGTTTTCTCATGCATGTTTTCGATGTAGGAAGATGTCCTTGAACCTGGAGATTTGGGACCCATGCGATGGGTACCACGCAGTATTACTTTAAAGGGTCTGCGTTTGCTCACCCAACCTCAACAAACCTCTCAGCCCCAAGAGTGTCCACCCTTATGTCTCATCCAGCTGTGGGTCTAGATATGGTCAATCCAGGTTGCATCACAGCCCCTGAACGCATTGTGTAAGTATTTCTCTCTCTTTCACTGTCTTTGTTTCATTGGTTTTTCAAAGTAATTTATTTTTACAATGGGGTTTAGCTGCTTTTCACTGCTGTGTTTATGCCGCTTTACACCCACTTGACACACTAACAGAGAGATATCAATACATAGGTTTGAAGATTATTACTAGTCAGATATATTCTTGTGCGGTGAATAGGGCGTGTTGAGTCCAGTTCTCTGAGCAAGGAGTAGGTCTTGTCTATTACATATTGGGTTTATGGAACGGTATCTGAGCTAATTTGAAACCCTTGTTTTATGTATCACCCCACCTCACCTTTCCCGTTAAGTAGCCATAGTGTGTTTTCTGCATGTGTGACTCTGTTCTGTTTTGTAATTCAGTTCAAGTGTAACGGTTTTTACATTCCCTCTATAAGTGATACCTTATGAGAAGTGTCCTTTTCTGTGTGACTTATTTCACTTAGAATCGTCGAACCTAAATCCACTCATCATGCTGCTACTAGCCTTATGACATTGATTTCATGGCTGAGTGATATTCCATTGTACATAAGGACCACAACTTCTTTATCCATTTTTCTCTTTCCTGGGATATTTAAGGTGGAATGAAGTGGAGGTCCTTGTCAACAGAGCAGCCCTAAACTTTGGGGTGCTTGTGTCTTGCTGATTTTTCATTTTCCCAATTTATACCCCCATGAGTGGAAGTGCCCTATGCTCTCTAAGCTGTGTTTTTTAGATGTTTCAGGACACACCGTACACTTCTCCAAAGTGGCTGTTGGCAATTTACATCCCGCCCATCAGTGTAGCAAGGCTCCCATTTCTCCATGGCCTGTCCTGCATTTCTGGTTTTGAGACTTTTTTCAGCATGGCCCTTTTGACCGATGGGTAGCGTGTCTTCTTTGTTGCCCTGATTTGCCTTTCCAGGTTGCTTGGTTGGCCAAAAAGGGCGTATGCGTTTTTTCCTGAATATATTCAGGAAAAAACGCATACGCCCTTTTTGGCCAAGGGCATCATTGTCAACGTTTTGCCGCTTTTCATGTGCTTTAAAGGCGATTCGAATCGACCTCCTGAAATCTGTTTCCTGCAATTCTGCCTTGATTTCAAATCCTCTTCTTTGCCTTCCCTCAATATATTTGTGGACGAGAGTTATCATTTATATCTCTGCAGGTTTGTGAATTGCAGTGCCCTGAAGCTCCATTTTACAACTCGCTTTTTTGGGAGCTGGCCGCAAAAGCGCAGGATGGCTTCAGGCCCTGTTCTGGTTCCGGGGGGGGGGGGAGGATGAGCCTGTGGTTAATTCTTCTTCCTGATGGGAAAATAGAGTGACCTGTTCCTGTCCCAACAACAAGAGGTAGTCTCTCACTGGTTCCCCATCTTCCCGTTCAGCCTCAGGACAAATTGCAACCTGTACGGAACAGGAGGTTAAAGGTGCTGATGCTCCAAGTAGGGAGATTGTTAGTAAAGCGGCTGGAATGGCGACCCCGGGCACAAGGAGAAGAGAATTGAGGTGCGTTTTAGAAACCTTTCCCCATCACATGGTGTACCATCTTTTTGTTTTCTCATGCATGTTTTCGATGTAGGAAGATGTCCTTGAACCTGGAGATTTGGGACCCATGCGATGGGTACCACGCAGTATTACTTTAAAGGGTCTGCGTTTGCTCACCCAACCTCACCAAACCTCTCAGCCCCAAGAGTGTCCACCCTTATGTCTCATCCAGCTGTGGGTCTAGATATGGTCAATCCAGGTTGCATCACAGCCCCTGAACGCATTGTGTAAGAATTTCTCTCTCTTTCACTGTCTTTGTTTCATGGGTTTTTCGAAGTAATTTATTTTTATACTGGGGTTTACCTGCTTTTCACTGCTGTGTTTATGCCGCTTTACACCCACTTGACACACTAACAGAGAGATATCAATACATAGGTTTTAAGATTATTACTAGTCAGATATATTCTTGTGCGGTGAATAGGGCGTGTTGAGTCCAGTTCTCTGAGCAAGGAGTAGGTCTTGTCTATTACATATTGGGTTTATGGAACGGTATCTGAGCTAATTTGAAACCCTTGTTTTATGTATCACCCCACCTCACCTTTCCCGTTAAGCAGCCATAGTGTGTTTTCTGCATGTGTGACTCTGTTCTGTTTTGTAATTCAGTTCAAGTGTAACGGTTTTGACATTCCCTCTATAAGTGATACCTTATGAGAAGTGTCCTTTTCTGTGTGACTTATTTCACTTAGAATCGTTGTACCTAAATCCACTCATCATGCTGCTACTAGCCTTATGACATTGATTTCATGGCTGAGTGATATTCCATTGTACATAAGGACCACAAATTCTTTATCCATTTTTCTCTTTCCTGGGATATTGAAGGTGGAATGAAGTGGAGGTCCTTGTCAACAGAGCAGCCCTAAACTTTGGGGTGCTTGTGTCTTGCTGATTTTTCATTTTCCCAATTTATACCCCCATGAGTGGAAGTGCCCTATGCTCTCTAAGCTGTGTTTTTTAGATGTTTCAGGACACACCGTACACTTCTCCAGAGTGGCTGTTGGCAATTTACATCCCGCCCATCAGTGTAGCAAGGCTCCCATTTCTCCATGGCCTGTCCTGCATATCTGGTTTTGAGACTTTTTTCAGCATGGCCCTTTTGACCGATGGGTAGCGAGTCTTCTTTGTAGCGCTGATTTGCCTTTCCAGGTTGCTTGGTTGGCCAAAAAGGGCGTATGCGTTTTTTCCTGAATATATTCAGGAAAAAACGCATACGCCCTTTTTGGCCAAGGGCATCATTGTCAACGTTTTGCCGCTTTTCATGTGCTTTAAAGGGGATTTGAATCTACCTCCTGGAATCTGTTTCCTGCAAATCTGCCTTGATTTCAAATCCTCTTCTTTGCCTTCCCTCAATATATTTGTGGACGAGAGTTATGATTTATAACTCTGCAGGTTTGTGAATTGCAGTGCCCTGAAGCTCCATTTTACAACTCGCTTTTTTGGGAGCTGGCCGCAAAAGCGCAGGATGGCTTCAGGCCCTGTTCTGGTTCCCGGGGGGTGGATGAGCCTGTGGTTAATTCTTCTTCCTGATGGGAAGATAGAGTGACCTGTGCCTGTCCCAACACCAAGAGCTAGTCTCTCACTGGTTCCCCGTCTACCCGTTCATCCTCAGGAGAAATTGCAACCTGTACGGAACAGGAGGTTAAAGGTGCTGATGCTCCAAGTAGGGAGATTGTTAGTAAAGCGGCTGGAATGGCCAACCCGGGCACAAGGAGAAGAGAAATGAGGTGCGTTTTAGAAACCTTTCCCCATCACATGGTGTACCATCTTTTTGTTTTCTCATGCATGTTTTCGATGTAGGAAGATGTCCTTGAACCTGGAGATTTGGGACCCATGCGATGGGTACCACGCAGTATTACTTTAAAGGGTCTGCGTTTGCTCACCCAACCTCAACAAACCTCTCAGCCCCAAGAGTGTCCACCCTTATGTCTCATCCAGCTGTGGGTCTAGATATGGTCAATCCAGGTTGCATCACAGCCCCTGAACGCATTGTGTAAGTATTTCTCTCTCTTTCACTGTCTTTGTTTCATTGGTTTTTCAAAGTAATTTATTTTTACAATGGGGTTTAGCTGCTTTTCACTGCTGTGTTTATGCCGCTTTACACCCACTTGACACACTAACAGAGAGATATCAATACATAGGTTTGAAGATTATTACTAGTCAGATATATTCTTGTGCGGTGAATAGGGCGTGTTGAGTCCAGTTCTCTGAGCAAGGAGTAGGTCTTGTCTATTACATATTGGGTTTATGGAACGGTATCTGAGCTAATTTGAAACCCTTGTTTTATGTATCACCCCACCTCACCTTTCCCGTTAAGTAGCCATAGTGTGTTTTCTGCATGTGTGACTCTGTTCTGTTTTGTAATTCAGTTCAAGTGTAACGGTTTTTACATTCCCTCTATAAGTGATACCTTATGAGAAGTGTCCTTTTCTGTGTGACTTATTTCACTTAGAATCGTCGAACCTAAATCCACTCATCATGCTGCTACTAGCCTTATGACATTGATTTCATGGCTGAGTGATATTCCATTGTACATAAGGACCACAACTTCTTTATCCATTTTTCTCTTTCCTGGGATATTTAAGGTGGAATGAAGTGGAGGTCCTTGTCAACAGAGCAGCCCTAAACTTTGGGGTGCTTGTGTCTTGCTGATTTTTCATTTTCCCAATTTATACCCCCATGAGTGGAAGTGCCCTATGCTCTCTAAGCTGTGTTTTTTAGATGTTTCAGGACACACCGTACACTTCTCCAAAGTGGCTGTTGGCAATTTACATCCCGCCCATCAGTGTAGCAAGGCTCCCATTTCTCCATGGCCTGTCCTGCATTTCTGGTTTTGAGACTTTTTTCAGCATGGCCCTTTTGACCGATGGGTAGCGTGTCTTCTTTGTTGCCCTGATTTGCCTTTCCAGGTTGCTTGGTTGGCCAAAAAGGGCGTATGCGTTTTTTCCTGAATATATTCAGGAAAAAACGCATACGCCCTTTTTGGCCAAGGGCATCATTGTCAACGTTTTGCCGCTTTTCATGTGCTTTAAAGGCGATTCGAATCGACCTCCTGAAATCTGTTTCCTGCAATTCTGCCTTGATTTCAAATCCTCTTCTTTGCCTTCCCTCAATATATTTGTGGACGAGAGTTATCATTTATATCTCTGCAGGTTTGTGAATTGCAGTGCCCTGAAGCTCCATTTTACAACTCGCTTTTTTGGGAGCTGGCCGCAAAAGCGCAGGATGGCTTCAGGCCCTGTTCTGGTTCCGGGGGGGGGGGGAGGATGAGCCTGTGGTTAATTCTTCTTCCTGATGGGAAAATAGAGTGACCTGTTCCTGTCCCAACAACAAGAGGTAGTCTCTCACTGGTTCCCCATCTTCCCGTTCAGCCTCAGGACAAATTGCAACCTGTACGGAACAGGAGGTTAAAGGTGCTGATGCTCCAAGTAGGGAGATTGTTAGTAAAGCGGCTGGAATGGCGACCCCGGGCACAAGGAGAAGAGAATTGAGGTGCGTTTTAGAAACCTTTCCCCATCACATGGTGTACCATCTTTTTGTTTTCTCATGCATGTTTTCGATGTAGGAAGATGTCCTTGAACCTGGAGATTTGGGACCCATGCGATGGGTACCACGCAGTATTACTTTAAAGGGTCTGCGTTTGCTCACCCAACCTCACCAAACCTCTCAGCCCCAAGAGTGTCCACCCTTATGTCTCATCCAGCTGTGGGTCTAGATATGGTCAATCCAGGTTGCATCACAGCCCCTGAACGCATTGTGTAAGAATTTCTCTCTCTTTCACTGTCTTTGTTTCATGGGTTTTTCGAAGTAATTTATTTTTATACTGGGGTTTACCTGCTTTTCACTGCTGTGTTTATGCCGCTTTACACCCACTTGACACACTAACAGAGAGATATCAATACATAGGTTTTAAGATTATTACTAGTCAGATATATTCTTGTGCGGTGAATAGGGCGTGTTGAGTCCAGTTCTCTGAGCAAGGAGTAGGTCTTGTCTATTACATATTGGGTTTATGGAACGGTATCTGAGCTAATTTGAAACCCTTGTTTTATGTATCACCCCACCTCACCTTTCCCGTTAAGCAGCCATAGTGTGTTTTCTGCATGTGTGACTCTGTTCTGTTTTGTAATTCAGTTCAAGTGTAACGGTTTTTACATTCCCTCTATAAGTGATACCTTATGAGAAGTGTCCTTTTCTGTGTGACTTATTTCACTTAGAATCGTCGAACCTAAATCCACTCATCATGCTCCTACAAGCCTTATGACATTGATTTCATGGCTGAGTGATATTCCATTGTGCATAAGGACCACAACTTCTTTATCCATTTTTCTCTTTCCTGGGATATTGAAGGTGGAATGAAGTGGAGGTCCTTGTCAACAGAGCAGCCTTAAACTTTGGGGTGCTTGTGTCTTGCTGATTTTTCATTTTCCCAATTTATACCCCCATGAGTGGAAGTGCCCTATGCTCTCTAATCTGTGTTTTTTAGATGTTTCAGGACACACCGTACACTTCTCCAGAGTGGCTGTTGGCAATTTACATCCCGCCCATCAGTGTAGCAAGGCTCCCATTTCTCCATGGCCTGTCCTGCATTTCTGGTTTTGAGACTTTTTTCAGCATGGCCCTTTTGACAGATGGGTAGCGAGTCTTCTTTGTAGCGCTTATTTGCCTTTCCAGGTTGCTTGGTTGGCCAAAAAGGGCGTATGGGTTTTTTCCTGAATATATTCAGGAAAAAACGCATACGCGCTTTTTGGCCAAGGGCATCATTGTCAACGTTTTGCCGCTTTTCATGTGCTTTAAAGGCGATTCGAATCTACCTCCTGAAATCTGTTTCCTGCAATTCTGCCTTGATTTCAAATCCTCTTCTTTGCCTTCCCTCAATATATTTGTGGACGAGAGTTATCATTTATAACTCTGCAGGTTTGTGAATTGCAGTGCCCTGAAGCTCCATTTTACAACTCGCTTTTTTGGGAGCTGGCCGCAAAAGCGCTGGATGGCTTCAGGCCCTGTTCTTGTTCCGGGGGGGATGATGAGCCTGTGGTTAATTCTTCTTCCTGATGGGAAAATAGAGTGACCTGTGCCTGTGCCAACAACAAGAGCTAGTCTCTCACTGGTTCCCCGTCTACCCGTTCATCCTCAGGACAAATTGCAACCTGTACGGAACAGGAGGTTAAAGGTGCTGATGCTCCAAGTAGGGAGATTGTTAGTAAAGCGGCTGGAATGGCCACCCCGGGCACAAGGAGAAGAGAAATGAGGTGCGTTTTAGAAACCTTTCCCCATCACATGGTGTACCATCTTTTTGTTTTCTCATGCATGTTTTCGATGTAGGAAGATGTCCTTGAACCTGGAGATTTGGGACCCATGCGATGGGTACCACGCAGTATTACTTTAAAGGGTCTGCGTTTGCTCACCCAACCTCACCAAACCTCTCAGCCCCAAGAGTGTCCACCCTTATGTCTCATCCAGCTGTGGGTCTAGATACGGTCAATATAGGTTGCATCACAGCCCCTGAACGCATTGTGTAAGAATTTCACTCTCTTTCACTGTCTTTGTTTCATGGGTTTTTCGAAGTAATTTATTTTTATACTGGGGTTTAGCTGCTTTTCACTGCTGTGTTTATGCCGCTTTACACCCACTTGACACACTAACAGAGAGATATCAATACATAGGTTTTAAGATTATTACTAGTCAGATATATTCTTGTGCGGTGAATAGGGCGTGTTGAGTCCAGTTCTCTGAGCAAGGAGTAGGTCTTGTTTATTACATATTGGGTTTATGGAACGGTATCTGAGCTAATTTGAAACCCTTGTTTTATGTATCACCCCACCTCACTTTTCCCGTTAAGCAGCCATAGTGTGTTTTCTGCATGTGTGACTCTGTTCTGTTTTGTAATTCAGTTCAAGTGTAACGCTTTTTACATTCCCTCTATAAGTGATACCTTATGAGAAGTGTCCTTTTCTGTGTGACTTATTTCACTTAGAATCGTCGTACCTAAATCCACTCATCATGCTGCTACTAGCCTTATGACATTGATTTCATAGCTGAGTGATATTCCATTGTACATAAGGACCACAACTTCTTTATCCATTTTTCTCTTTCCTGGGATATTGAAGGTGGAATGAAGTGGAGGTCCTTGTCAACAGAGCAGCCCTAAACTTTGGGGTGTTTGTTTCTTGCTGATTTTTCATTTTCCCAATTTATACCCCCATGAGTGGAAGTGCCCTATGCTCTCTAAGCTGTGTTTTTTAGATGTTTCAGGACACACCGTACACTTCTCCAGAGTGGCTGTTGGCAATTTACATCCCGCCCATCAGTGTAGCAAGGCTCCCATTTCTCCATGGCCTGTCCTGCATTTCTGGTTTTGAGACTTTTTCAGCATGGCCCTTTTGACCGATGGGTAGCGAGTCTTCTTTGTTGCCCTGATTTGCCTTTCCAGGTTGCTTGGTTGGCCAAAAAGGGCGTATGCATTTTTTCCTGAATATATTCAGGAAAAAACGCATACGCCCTTTTTGGCCAAGGGCATCATTGTCAACGTTTTGCCGCTTTTCATGTGCTTTAAAGGCGATTCGAATCTACCTCCTGAAATCTGTTTCCTGCAATTCTGCCTTGATTTCAAATCCTCTTCTTTGCCTTCCCTCAATATATTTGTGGACGAGAGTTATCATTTATATCTCTGCAGGTTTGTGAATTGCAGTGCCCTGAAGCTCCATTTTACAACTCGCTTTTTTGGGAGCTGGCCGCAAAAGCGCAGGATGGCTTCAGGCCCTGTTCTGGTTCCGGGGGGGGGGGGGATGATGAGCCTGTGGTAAATTCTTCTTCCTGATGGGAAAATAGAGTGACCTGTTCCTGTCCCAACAACAAGAGGTAGTCTCTCACTGGTTCCCCATCTTCCCGTTCAGCCTCAGGACAAATTGCAACCTGTACGGAACAGGAGGTTAAAGGTGCTGATGCTCCAAGTAGGGAGATTGTTAGTAAAGCGGCTGGAATGGCGACCCCGGGCACAAGGAGAAGAGAAATGAGGTGCGTTTTAGAAACCTTTCCCCATCACATGGTGTACCATCTTTTTGTTTTCTCATGCATGTTTTCGATGTAGGAAGATGTCCTTGAACCTGGAGATTTGGGACCCATGCGATGGGTACCACGCAGTATTACTTTAAAGGGTCTGCGTTTGCTCACCCAACCTCACCAAACCTCTCAGCCCCAAGAGTGTCCACCCTTATGTCTCATCCAGCTGTGGGTCTAGATATGGTCAATCCAGGTTGCATCACAGCCCCTGAACGCATTGTGTAAGAATTTCTCTCTCTTTCACTGTCTTTGTTTCATGGGTTTTTCGAAGTAATTTATTTTTATACTGGGGTTTAGCTGCTTTTCACTGCTGTGTTTATGCCGCTTTACACCCACTTGACACACTAACAGAGAGATATCAATACATAGGTTTTAAGATTATTACTAGTCAGATATATTCTTGTGCGGTGAATAGGGCGTGTTGAGTCCAGTTCTCTGAGCAAGGAGTAGGTCTTGTCTATTACATATTGGGTTTATGGAACGGTATCTGAGCTAATTTGAAACGCTTGTTTTATGTATCACCCCACCTCACCTTTCCCGTTCAGCAGCCATAGTGTGTTTTCTGCATGTGTGACTCTGTTCTGTTTTGTAATTCAGTTCAAGTGTAACGGTTTTTACATTCCCTCTATAAGTGATACCTTATGAGAAGTGTCCTTTTCTGTGTGACTTATTTCACTTAGAATCGTCGAACCTAAATCCACTCATCATGCTGCTACTAGCCTTATGACATTGATTTCATGGCTGAGTGATATTCCATTGTATATAAGGACCACAACTTCTTTATCCATTTTTCTCTTTCCTGGGATATTGAAGGTGGAATGAAGTGGAGGTCCTTGTCAACAGAGCAGCCCTAAACTTTGGGGTGCTTGTGTCTTGCTGATTTTTCATTTTCCCAATTTATACCCCCATGAGTGGAAGTGCCCTATGCTCTCTAAGCTGTGTTTTTTAGATGTTTCAGGACACACCGTACACTTCTCCAAAGTGGCTGTTGGCAATTTACATCCCGCCCATCAGTGTAGCAAGGCTCCCATTTCTCCATGGCCTGTCCTGCATATCTGGTTTTGAGACTTTTTTCAGCATGGCCCTTTTGACCGATGGGTAGCGAGTCTTCTTTGTAGCGCTGATTTGCCTTTCCAGGTTGCTTGGTTGGCCAAAAAGGGCGTATGCGTTTTTTCCTGAATATATTCAGGAAAAAACGCATACGCCCTTTTTGGCCAAGGGCATCATTGTCAACGTTTTGCCGCTTTTCATGTGCTTTAAAGGGGATTTGAATCTACCTCCTGGAATCTGTTTCCTGCAAATCTGCCTTGATTTCAAATCCTCTTCTTTGCCTTCCCTCAATATATTTGTGGACGAGAGTTATGATTTATAACTCTGCAGGTTTGTGAATTGCAGTGCCCTGAAGCTCCATTTTACAACTCGCTTTTTTGGGAGCTGGCCGCAAAAGCGCAGGATGGCTTCAGGCCCTGTTCTGGTTCCCGGGGGGTGGATGAGCCTGTGGTTAATTCTTCTTCCTGATGGGAAGATAGAGTGACCTGTGCCTGTCCCAACACCAAGAGCTAGTCTCTCACTGGTTCCCCGTCTACCCGTTCATCCTCAGGACAAATTGCAACCTGTACGGAACAGGAGGTTAAAGGTGCTGATGCTCCAAGTAGGGAGATTGTTAGTAAAGCGGCTGGAATGGCCAACCCGGGCACAAGGAGAAGAGAAATGAGGTGCGTTTTAGAAACCTTTCCCCATCACATGGTGTACCATCTTTTTGTTTTCTCATGCATGTTTTCGATGTAGGAAGATGTCCTTGAACCTGGAGATTTGGGACCCATGCGATGGGTACCACGCAGTATTACTTTAAAGGGTCTGCGTTTGCTCACCCAACCTCAACAAACCTCTCAGCCCCAAGAGTGTCCACCCTTATGTCTCATCCAGCTGTGGGTCTAGATATGGTCAATCCAGGTTGCATCACAGCCCCTGAACGCATTGTGTAAGTATTTCTCTCTCTTTCACTGTCTTTGTTTCATTGGTTTTTCAAAGTAATTTATTTTTACAATGGGGTTTAGCTGCTTTTCACTGCTGTGTTTATGCCGCTTTACACCCACTTGACACACTAACAGAGAGATATCAATACATAGGTTTGAAGATTATTACTAGTCAGATATATTCTTGTGCGGTGAATAGGGAGTGTTGAGTCCAGTTCTCTGAGCAAGGAGTAGGTCTTGTCTATTACATATTGGGTTTATGGAACGGTATCTGAGCTAATTTGAAACCCTTTTTTTATGTATCACCCCACCTCACCTTTCCCGTTAAGTAGCCATAGTGTGTTTTCTGCATGTGTGACTCTGTTCTGTTTTGTAATTCAGTTCAAGTGTAACGGTTTTTACATTCCCTCTATAAGTGATACCTTATGAGAAGTGTCCTTTTCTGTGTGACTTATTTCACTTAGAATCGTCGAACCTAAATCCACTCATCATGCTGCTACTAGCCTTATGACATTGATTTCATGGCTGAGTGATATTCCATTGTACATAAGGACCACAACTTCTTTATCCATTTTTCTCTTTCCTGGGATATTTAAGGTGGAATGAAGTGGAGGTCCTTGTCAACAGAGCAGCCCTAAACTTTGGGGTGCTTGTGTCTTGCTGATTTTTCATTTTCCCAATTTATACCCCCATGAGTGGAAGTGCCCTATGCTCTCTAAGCTGTGTTTTTTAGATGTTTCAGGACACACCGTACACTTCTCCAGAGTGGCTGTTGGCAATTTACATCCCGCCCATCAGTGTAGCAAGGCTCCCATTTCTCCATGGCCTGTCCTGCATTTCTGGTTTTGAGACTTTTTTCAGCATGGCCCTTTTGACCGATGGGTAGCGAGTCTTCTTTGTAGCGCTGATTTGCCTTTCCAGGTTGCTTGGTTGGCCAAAAATGGCGTATGCGTTTTTTCCTGAATATATTCAGGAAAAAACGCATACGCCCTTTTTGGCCAAGGGCATCATTGTCAACGTTTTGCCGCTTTTCATGTGCTTTAAAGGCGATTTGAATCTACCTCCTGGAATCTGTTTCCTGCAAATCTGCCTTGATTTCAAATCCTCTTCTTTGCCTTCCCTCAATATATTTGTGGACGAGAGTTATGATTTATAACTCTGCAGGTTTGTGAATTGCAGTGCCCTGAAGCTCCATTTTACAACTCGCTTTTTTGGGAGCTGGCCGCAAAAGCGCAGGATGGCTTCAGGCCCTGTTCTGGTTCCCGAGGGGTGGATGAGCCTGTGGTTAATTCTTCTTCCTGATGGGAAGATAGAGTGACCTGTGCCTGTCCCAACACCAAGAGCTAGTCTCTCACTGGTTCCCCGTCTACCCGTTCATCCTCAGGACAAATTGCAACCTGTACGGAACAGGAGGTTAAAGGTGCTGATGCTCCAAGTAGGGAGATTGTTAGTAAAGCGGCTGGAATGGCCAACCCGGGCACAAGGAGAAGAGAAATGAGGTGCGTTTTAGAAACCTTTCCCCATCACATGGTGTACCATCATTTTGTTTTCTCATGCATGTTTTCGATGTAGGAAGATGTCCTTGAACCTGGAGATTTGGGACCCATGCGATGGGTACCACGCAGTATTACTTTAAAGGGTCTGCGTTTGCTCACCCAACCTCAACAAACCTCTCAGCCCCAAGAGTGTCCACCCTTATGTCTCATCCAGCTGTGGGTCTAGATATGGTCAATCCAGGTTGCATCACAGCCCCTGAACGCATTGTGTAAGTATTTCTCTCTCTTTCACTGTCTTTGTTTCATTGGTTTTTCAAAGTAATTTATTTTTACAATGGGGGTTAGCTGCTTTTCACTGCTGTGTTTATGCCGCTTTACACCCACTAGACACATTAACAGAGAGATATCAATACATAGGTTTTAAGATTATTACTAGTCAGATATATTCTTGTGCGGTGAATAGGGCGTGTTGAGTCCAGTTCTCTGAGCAAGGAGTAGGTCTTGTCTATTACATATTGGGTTTATGGAACGGTATCTGAGCTAATTTGAAACCCTTGTTTTATGTATCACCCCACCTCACCTTTCCCGATAAGCAGCCATAGTGTGTTTTCTGCATGTGTGACTCTGTTCTGTTTTGTAATTCAGTTCAAGTGTAACAGTTTTTACATTCCCTCTATAAGTGATACCTTATGAGAAGTGTCCTTTTCTGTGTGACTTATTTCACTTAGAATCGTCGTACCTAAATCCACTCATCATGCTGCTACTAGCCTTATGACATCGATTTCATGGCTGAGTGATATTCCATTGTACATAAGGACCACAACTTCTTTATCCATTTTTCTCTTTCCTGGGATATTGAAGGTGGAATGAAGTGGAGGTCCTTGTCAACAGAGCAGCCCTAAACTTTGGGGTGCTTGTGTCTTGCTGATTTTTCATTTTCCCAATTTATACCCCCATGAGTGGAAGTGCCCTATGCTCTCTAAGCTGTGTTTTTTAGATGTTTCAGGACACACCGTACACTTCTCCAGAGTGGCTGTTGGCAATTTACATCCCGCCCATCAGTGTAGCAAGGCTCCCATTTCTCCATGGCCTGTCCTGCATTTCTGGTTTTGAGACTTTTTTCAGCATGGCCCTTTTGACCGATGGGTAGCGAGTCTTCTTTGTAGCGCTGATTTGCCTTTCCAGGTTGCTTGGTTGGCCAAAAAGGGCGTATGCGTTTTTTCCTGAATATATTCAGGAAAAAACGCATACGCCCTTTTTGGCCAAGGGCATCATTGTCAACGTTTTGCCGCTTTTCATGTGCTTTAAAGGCGATTTGAATCTACCTCCTGGAATCTGTTTCCTGCAAATCTGCCTTGATTTCAAATCCTCTTCTTTGCCTTCCCTCAATATATTTGTGGACGAGAGTTATGATTTATAACTCTGCAGGTTTGTGAATTGCAGTGCCCTGAAGCTCCATTTTACAACTCGCTTTTTTGGGAGCTGGCCGCAAAAGCGCAGGATGGCTTCAGGCCCTGTTCTGGTTCCCGGGGGGTGGATGAGCCTGTGGTTAATTCTTCTTCCTGATGGGAAGATAGAGTGACCTGTGCCTGTCCCAACACCAAGAGCTAGTCTCTCACTGGTTCCCCGTCTACCCGTTCATCCTCAGGACAAATTGCAACCTGTACGGAACAGGAGGTTAAAGGTGCTGATGCTCCAAGTAGGGAGATTGTTAGTAAAGCGGCTGGAATGGCCAACCCGGGCACAAGGAGAAGAGAAATGAGGTGCGTTTTAGAAACCTTTCCCCATCACATGGTGTACCATCTTTTTGTTTTCTCATGCATGTTTTCGATGTAGGAAGATGTCCTTGAACCTGGAGATTTGGGACCCATGCGATGGGTACCACGCAGTATTACTTTAAAGGGTCTGCGTTTGCTCACCCAACCTCACCAAACCTCTCAGCCCCAAGAGTGTCCACCCTTATGTCTCATCCAGCTGTGGGTCTAGATATGGTCAATCCAGGTTGCATCACAGCCCCTGAACGCATTGTGTAAGAATTTCTCTCTCTTTCACTGTCTTTGTTTCATGGGTTTGTAAAAGTAATTTATTTTTATAATGGGGTTTAGCTGCTTTTCACTGCTGTGTTTATGCTGCTTTACACCCACTTGACACACTAACAGAGAGATATCAATACATAGGTTTTAAGATTATTACTAGTCAGATATATTCTTGTGTGGTGAATAGGGCGTGTTGAGTCCAGTTCTCTGAGCAAGGAGTAGGTCTTGTCTATTACATATTGGGTTTATGGAACGGTATCTGAGCTAATTTGAAACCCTTGTTTTATGTATCACCCCACCTCACCTTTCCCTTTAAGCAGCCATAGTGTGTTTTCTGCATGTGTGACTCTGTTCTGTTTTGTAATTCAGTTCAAGTGTAACGGTTTTTACATTCCCTCTATAAGTGATACCTTATGAGAAGTGTCCTTTTCTGTGTGACTTATTTCACTTAGAATCGTCGTACCTAAATCCACTCATCATGCTGCTACTAGCCTTATGACATTGATTTCATGGCTGAGTGATATTCCATTGTACATAAGGACCACAACTTCTTTATCCATTTTTCTCTTTCCTGGGATATTGAAGGTGGAATGAAGTGGAGGTCCTTGTCAACAGAGCAGCCCTAAACTTTGGGGTGCTTGTGTCTTGCTGATTTTTCATTTTCCCAATTTATACCCCCATGAGTGGAAGTGCCCTATGCTCTCTAAGCTGTGTTTTTTAGATGTTTCAAGACACACCGTACACTTCTCCAGAGTGGCTGTTGGCAATTTACATTGCGCCCATCAGTGTAGCAAGGCTCCCATTTCTCCATGGCCTGTCCTGCATTTCTGGTTTTGAGACTTTTTTCAGCATGGCCCTTTTGACCGATGGGTAGCGAGTCTTCTTTGTAGCCCTGATTTGCCTTTCCAGGTTGCTTGGTTGGCCAAAAAGGGCGTATGGGTTTTTTCCTGAATATATTCAGGAAAAAACGCATACGCCCTTTTTGGCCAAGGGCATCATTGTCAACGTTTTGCCGCTTTTCATGTGCTTTAAAGGCGATTCGAATCTACCTCCTGAAATCTGTTTCCTGCAATTCTGCCTTGATTTCAAATCCTCTTCTTTGCCTTCCCTCAATATATTTGTGGACGAGAGTTATCATTTATAACTCTGCAGGTTTGTGAATTGCAGTGCCCTGAAGCTCCATTTTACAACTCGCTTTTTTGGGAGCTGGCCGCAAAAGCGCAGGATGGCTTCAGGCCCTGTTCTGGTTCCGGGGGGGGGGGGGTGGAGGATGAGCCTGTGGTTAATTCTTCTTCCTGATGGGAAAATAGAGTGACCTGTTCCTGTCCCAACAACAAGAGGTAGTCTCTGACTGGTTCCCCATCTTCCCGTTCAGCCTCAGGACAAATTGCAACCTGTACGGAACAGTAGGTTAAAGGTGCTGATGCTCCAAGTAGGGAGATTGTTAGTAAAGCGGCTGGAATGGCGACCCCGGGCACAAGGAGAAGAGAAATGAGGTGCGTTTTAGAAACCTTTCCCCATCACATGGTGTACCATCTTTTTGTTTTCTCATGCATGTTTTCGATGTATGAAGATGTCCTTGAACCTGGAGATTTGGGACCCATGCGATGGGTACCACGCAGTATTACTTTAAAGGGTCTGCGTTTGCTCACCCAACCTCACCAAACCTCTCAGCCCCAAGAGTGTCCACCCTTATGTCTCATCCAGCTGTGGGTCTAGATATGGTCAATCCAGGTTGCATCACAGCCCCTGAACGCATTGTGTAAGAATTTCTCTCTCTTTCACTGTCTTTGTTTCATGGGTTTTTCGAAGTAATTTATTTTTATACTGGGGTTTAGCTGCTTTTCACTGCTGTGTTTATGCCGCTTTACACCCACTTGACACACTAACAGAGAGATATCAATACATAGGTTTTAAGATTATTACTAGTCAGATATATTCTTGTGCGGTGAATAGGGCGTGTTGAGTCCAGTTCTCTGAGCAAGGAGTAGGTCTTGTCTATTACATATTGGGTTTATGGAACGGTATCTGAGCTAATTTGAAACGCTTGTTTTATGTATCACCCCACCTCACCTTTCCCGTTAAGCAGCCATAGTGTGTTTTCTGCATGTGTGACTCTGTTCTGTTTTGTAATTCAGTTCAAGTGTAACGCTTTTTACATTCCCTCTATAAGTGATACCTTATGAGAAGTGTCCTTTTCTGTGTGACTTATTTCACTTAGAATCGTCGTACCTAAATCCACTCATCATGCTGCTACTAGCCTTATGACATTGATTTCATGGCTGAGTGATATTCCATTGTACATAAGGACCACAACTTCTTTATCCATTTTTCTCTTTCCTGGGATATTGAAGGTGGAATGAAGTGGAGGTCCTTGTCAACAGAGCAGCCCTAAACTTTGGGGTGTTTGTGTCTTGCTGATTTTTCATTTTCCCAATTTATACCCCCATGAGTGGAAGTGCCCTATGCTCTCTAAGCTGTGTTTTTTAGATGTTTCAAGACACACCGTACACTTCTCCAGAGTGGCTGTTGGCAATTTACATCGCGCCCATCAGTGTAGCAAGGCTCCCATTTCTCCATGGCCTGTCCTGCATTTCTGGTTTTGAGACTTTTTTCAGCATGGCCCTTTTGACCGATGGGTAGCGAGTCTTCTTTGTAGCCCTGATTTGCCTTTCCAGGTTGCTTGGTTGGCCAAAAAGGCCGTATGGGTTTTTTCCTGAATATATTCAGGAAAAAACGCATACGCCCTTTTTGGCCAAGGGCATCATTGTCAACGTTTTGCCGCTTTTCATGTGCTTTAAAGGCGATTCGAATCTACCTCCTGAAATCTGTTTCCTGCAATTCTGCCTTGATTTCAAATCCTCTTCTTTGCCTTCCCTCAATATATTTGTGGACGAGAGTTATCATTTATAACTCTGCAGGTTTGTGAATTGCAGTGCCCTGAAGCTCCATTTTACAACTCGCTTTTTTGGGAGCTGGCCGCAAAGGCGCAGGATGGCTTCAGGCCCTGTTCTGGTTCCGGGGAGGAGGATGAGCCTGTGGTTAATTCTTCTTCCTGATGGGAAAATAGAGTGACCTGTGCCTGTGCCAACAACAAGAGCTAGTCTCTCACTGGTTCCCCGTCTACCCGTTCATCCTCAGGACAAATTGCAACCTGTACGGAACAGGAGGTTAAAGGTGCTGATGCTCCAAGTAGGGAGCTTGCTAGTAAAGCGGCTGGAATGGCGACCCCGGGCACAAGGAGAAGAGAAATGAGGTGCGTTTTAGAAACCTTTCCCCATCACATGGTGTACCATCTTTTTGTTTTCTCATGCATGTTTTCGATGTAGGAAGATGTCCTTGAACCTGGAGATTTGGGACCCATGCGATGGGTACCACGCAGTATTACTTTAAAGGGTCTGCGTTTGCCCACCCAACCTCACCAAACCTCTCAGCCCCAAGAGTGTCCACCCTTATGTCTCATCCATCTGTGGGTCTAGATATGGTCAATCCAGGTTGCATCACAGCCCCTGAACGCATTGTGTAAGAATTTCTCTCTGTTTCACTGTCTTTGTTTCATGGGTTTTTCGAAGTAATTTATTTTTATAATGGGGTTTAGCTGCTTTTCACTGCGGTGTTTATGCTGCTTTACACCCACTTGACACACTAACAGAGAGATATCAATACATAGGTTTTAAGATTATTACTAGTCAGATATATTCTTGTGCAGTGAATAGGGCCGGTTGAGTCCAGTTCTCTGAGCAAGGAGTAGGTCTTGTCTATTACATATTGGGTTTATGGAACGGTATCTGAGCTAATTTGAAACCCGTGTTTTATGTATCACCCCACCTCACCTTTCCCGTTAAGCAGCCATAGTGTGTTTTCTGCATGTGTGACTCTGTTCTGTTTTGTAATTCAGTTCAAGTGTAACGCTTTTAACATTCCCTCTATAAGTGATACCTTATGAGAAGTGTCCTTTTCTGTGTGACTTATTTCACTTAGAATCGTCGTACCTAAATCCACTCATCATGCTGCTACTAGCCTTATGACATTGATTTCATGGCTGAGTGATATTCCATTGTACATAAGGACCACAACTTCTTTATCCATTTTTCTCTTTCCTGGGATATTGAAGGTGGAATGAAGTGGAGGTCCTTGTCAACAGAGCAGCCCTAAACTTTGGGGTGTTTGTGTCTTGCTGATTTTTCATTTTCCCAATTTATACCCCCATGAGTGGAAGTGCCCTATGCTCTCTAAGCTGTGTTTTTTAGATGTTTCAGGACACACCGTACACTCCTCCAGAGTGGCTGTTGGCAATTTACATCGCGCCCATCAGTGTAGCAAGGCTCCCATTTCTCCATGGCCTGTCCTGCATTTCTGGTTTGAGACTTTTTTCAGCATGGCCCTTTTGACCGATGGGTAGCGAGTCTTCTTTGTAGCCCTGATTTGCCTTTCCAGGTTGCTTGGTTGGCCAAAAAGGGCGTATGCATTTTTTCCTGAATATATTCAGGAAAAAACGCATACGCCCTTTTTGGCCAAGGGCATCATTGTCAACGTTTTGCCGCTTTTCATGTGCTTTAAAGGCGATTCGAATCTACCTCCTGAAATCTGTTTCCTGCAATTCTGCCTTGATTTCAAATCCTCTTCTTTGCCTTCCCTCAATATATTTGTGGACGAGTGTTATCATTTATAACTCTGCAGGTTTGTGAATTGCAGTGCCCTGAAGCTCCATTTTACAACTCGCTTTTTTGGGAGCTGGCCGCAAATGCGCTGGATGGCTTCAGGCCCTGTTCTGGTTCCGGGTGGGATGATGAGCCTGTGGTTAATTCTTCTTCCTGATGGGAAAATAGAGTGACCTGTGCCTGTGCCAACAACAAGAGCTAGTCTCTCACTGGTTCCCCGTCTACCCGTTCATCCTCAGGACAAATTGCAACCTGTACGGAACAGGAGGTTAAAGGTGCTGATGCTCCAAGTAGGGAGATTGTTAGTAAAGCGGCTGGAATGGCGACCCCGGGCACAAGGAGAAGAGAAATGAGGTGCGTTTTAGAAACCTTTCCCCATCACATGGTGTACCATCTTTTTGTTTTCTCATGCATGTTTTCGATGTAGGAAGATGTCCTTGAACCTGGAGATTTGGGACCCATGCGATGGGTACCACGCAGTATTACTTTAAAGGGTCTGCGTTTGCTCACCCAACCTCACCAAACCTCTCAGCCCCAAGAGTGTCCACCCTTATGTCTCATCCAGCTGTGGGTCTAGATATGGTCAATCTAGGTTGCATCACAGCCCCTGAACGCATTGTGTAAGAATTTCACTCTCTTTCACTGTCTTTGTTTCATGGGTTTTTCGAAGTAATTTATTTTTATACTGGGGTTTAGCTGCTTTTCACTGCTGTGTTTATGCCACTTTACACCCACTTGACACACTAACAGAGAGACATCAATACATAGGTTTTAAGATTATTACTAGTCAGATATATTCTTGTGCGGTGAATAGGGCGTGTTGAGTCCAGTTCTCTGAGCAAGGAGTAGGTCTTGTCTATTACATATTGGGTTTATGGAACGGTATCTGAGCTAATTTGAAACCCTTGTTTTATGTATCACCCCACCTCACCTTTCCCGTTAAGTAGCCATAGTGTGTTTTCTGCATGTGTGACTCTGTTCTGTTTTGTAATTCAGTTCAAGTGTAACAGTTTTTACATTCCCTCTGTAAGTGATACCTTATGAGAAGTGTCCTTTTCTGTGTGACTTATTTCACTTAGAATCGTCGAACCTAAATCCACTCATCATGCTGCTACTAGCCTTATGACATTGATTTCATGGCTGAGTGATATTCCATTGTACATAAGGACCACAACTTCTTTATCCATTTTTCTCTTTCCTGGGATATTGAAGGTGGAATGAAGTGGAGGTCCTTGTCAACAGAGCAGCCCTAAACTTTGGGGTGTTTGTGTCTTGCTGATTTTTCATTTTCCCAATTTATACCCCCATGAGTGGAAGTGCCCTATGCTCTCTAAGCTGTGTTTTTTAGATGTTTCAGGACACACCGTACACTTCTCCAAAGTGGCTGTTGGCAATTTACATCCCGCCCATCAGTGTAGCAAGGCTCCCATTTCTCCATGGCCTGTCCTGCATTTCTGGTTTTGAGACTTTTTTCAGCATGGCCCTTTTGACCGATGGGTAGCGAGTCTTCTTTGTTGCCCTGATTTGCTTTTCCTGGTTGCTTGCTTGGCCAAAAAGGGCGTATGCATTTTTTCCTGAATATATTCAGGAAAAAACGCATACGCCCTTTTTGGCCAAGGGCATCATTGTCAACGTTTTGCCGCTTTTCATGTGCTTTAAAGGCGATTCGAATCTACCTCCTGAAATCTGTTTCCTGCAATTCTGCCTTGATTTCACATCCTCTTCTTTGCCTTCCCTCAATATATTTGTGGACGAGAGTTATCATTTATAACTCTGCAGGTTTGTGAATTGCAGTGCCCTGAAGCTCCATTTTACAACTCGCTTTTTTGGGAGCTGGCCGCAAAAGCGCAGGATGGCTTCAGGCCATGTTCTGGTTCCGGGGGGGGGGGGGAGGATGAGCCTGTGGTTAATTCTTCTTCCTGATGGGAAAATAGAGTGTCCTGTTCCTGTCCCAACAACAAGAGGTAGTCTCTCACTGGTTCCCCATCTTCCCGTTCAGCCTCAGGACAAATTGCAACCTGTACGGAACAGGAGGTTAAAGGTGCTGATGCTCCAAGTAGGGAGATTGTTAGTAAAGCGGCTGGAATGGCGACCCCGGGCACAAGGAGAAGAGAAATGAGGTGCGTTTTAGAAACCTTTCCCCATCACATGGTGTACCATCTTTTTGTTTTCTCATGCATGTTTTCGATGTAGGAAGATGTCCTTGAACCTGGAGATTTGGGACCCATGCGATGGGTACCACGCAGTATTACTTTAAAGGGTCTGCGTTTGCTCACCCAACCTCACCAAACCTCTCAGCCCCAAGAGTGTCCACCCTTATGTCTCATCCAGCTGTGGGTCTAGATATGGTCAATCTAGGTTGCATCACAGCCCCTGAACGCATTGTGTAAGAATTTCTCTCTCTTTCACTGTCTTTGTTTCATGGGTTTTTCGAAGTAATTTATTTTTATACTGGGATTTAGCTGCTTTTCACTGCTGTGTTTATGCCGCTTTACACCCACTTGACACACTAACAGAGAGATATCAATACATAGGTTTTAAGATTATTACTAGTCAGATATATTCTTGTGCGGTGAATAGGGCGTGTTGAGTCCAGTTCTCTGAGCAAGGAGTAGGTCTTGTCTATTACATATTGGGTTTATGGAACGGTATCTGAGCTAATTTGAAACGCTTGTTTTATGTATCACCCCACCTCACCTTTCCCGTTAAGCAGCCATAGTGTGTTTTCTGCATGTGTGACTCTGTTCTGTTTTGTAATTCAGTTCAAGTGTAACGGTTTTTACATTCCCTCTATAAGTGATACCTTATGAGAAGTGTCCTTTTCTGTGTGACTTATTTCACTTAGAATCGTCGAACCTAAATCCACTCATCATGCTGCTACTAGCCTTATGAGATTGATTTCATGGCTGAGTGATATTCCATTGTACATAAGGACCACAACTTCTTTATCCATTTTTCTCTTTCCAGGGATATTGAAGGTGGAATGAAGTGGAGGTCCTTGTCAACAGAGCAGCCCTAAACTTTGGGGTGCTTGTGTCTTGCTGATTTTTCATTTTCCCAATTTATACCCCCATGAGTGGAAGTGCCCTATGCTCTCTAAGCTGTGTTTTTTAGATGTTTCAGGACACACCGTACACTTCTCCAAAGTGGCTGTTGGCAATTTACATCCCGCCCATCAGTGTAGCAAGGCTCCCATTTCTCCATGGCCTGTCCTGCATTTCTGGTTTTGAGACTTTTTTCAGCATGGCCCTTTTGACAGATGGGTAGCGAGTCTTCTTTGTAGCGCTGATTTGCCTTTCCAGGTTGCTTGGTCGGCCAAAAAGGGCGTATGCGTTTTTTCCTGAATATATTCAGGAAAAAACGCATACGCCCTTTTTGGCCAAGGGCATCATTGTCAATGTTTTGCTGCTTTTCATGTGCTTTAAAGGCGATTCAAATCTACCTCCTGAAATCTGTTTCCTGCAATTCTGCCTTGATTTCAAATCCTCTTCTTTGCCTTCCCTCAATATATTTGTGGACGAGAGTTATCATTTATAACTCTGCAGGTTTGTGAATTGCAGTGCCCTGAAGCTCCATTTTACAACTCGCTTTTTTGGGAGCTGGCCGCAAAAGCGCTGGATGGCTTCAGGCCCTGTTCTGGTTCCGGGTGGGATGATGAGCCTGTGGTTAATTCTTCTTCCTGATGGGAAAATAGAGTGACCTGTGCCTGTCCCAAAACCAAGAGCTAGTCTCTCACTGGTTCCCCGTCTACCCGTTCATCCTCAGGACAAATTGCAACCTGTACGGAACAGGAGGTTAAAGGTGCTGATGCTCCAAGTAGGGAGATTGTTAGTAAAGCGGCTGGAATGGCCAACCCGGGCACAAGGAGAAGAGAAATGAGGTGCGTTTTAGAAACCTTTCCCCATCACATGGTGTACCATCTTTTTGTTTTCTCATGCATGTTTTCGATGTAGGAAGATGTCCTTGAACCTGGAGATTTGGGACCCATGCGATGGGTACCACGCAGTATTACTTTAAAGGGTCTGCGTTTGCCCACCCAACCTCACCAAACCTCTCAGCCCCAAGAGTGTCCACCCTTATGTCTCATCCATCTGTGGGTCTAGATATGGTCAATCCAGGTTGCATCACATCCCCTGAACGCATTGTGTAAGAATTTCTCTCTGTTTCACTGTCTTTGTTTCATGGGTTTTTCGAAGTAATTTATTTTTATAATGGGGTTTAGCTGCTTTTCACTGCGGTGTTTATGCTGCTTTACACCCACTTGACACACTAACAGAGAGATATCAATACATAGGTTTTAAGATTATTACTAGTCAGATATATTCTTGTGCAGTGAATAGGGCCGGTTGAGTCCAGTTCTCTGAGCAAGGAGTAGGTCTTGTCTATTACATATTGGGTTTATGGAACGGTATCTGAGCTAATTTGAAACCCGTGTTTTATGTATCACCCCACCTCACCTTTCCCGTTAAGCAGCCATAGTGTGTTTTCTGCATGTGTGACTCTGTTCTGTTTTGTAATTCAGTTCAAGTGTAACGCTTTTAACATTCCCTCTATAAGTGATACCTTATGAGAAGTGTCCTTTTCTGTGTGACTTATTTCACTTAGAATCGTCGTACCTAAATCCACTCATCATGCTGCTACTAGCCTTATGACATTGATTTCATGGCTGAGTGATATTCCATTGTACATAAGGACCACAACTTCTTTATCCATTTTTCTCTTTCCTGGGATATTGAAGGTGGAATGAAGTGGAGGTCCTTGTCAACAGAGCAGCCCTAAACTTTGGGGTGTTTGTGTCTTGCTGATTTTTCATTTTCCCAATTTATACCCCCATGAGTGGAAGTGCCCTATGCTCTCTAAGCTGTGTTTTTTAGATGTTTCAGGACACACCGTACACTCCTCCAGAGTGGCTGTTGGCAATTTACATCGCGCCCATCAGTGTAGCAAGGCTCCCATTTCTCCATGGCCTGTCCTGCATTTCTGGTTTGAGACTTTTTTCAGCATGGCCCTTTTGACCGATGGGTAGCGAGTCTTCTTTGTAGCCCTGATTTGCCTTTCCAGGTTGCTTGGTTGGCCAAAAAGGGCGTATGCATTTTTTCCTGAATATATTCAGGAAAAAACGCATACGCCCTTTTTGGCCAAGGGCATCATTGTCAACGTTTTGCCGCTTTTCATGTGCTTTAAAGGCGATTCGAATCTACCTCCTGAAATCTGTTTCCTGCAATTCTGCCTTGATTTCAAATCCTCTTCTTTGCCTTCCCTCAATATATTTGTGGACGAGTGTTATCATTTATAACTCTGCAGGTTTGTGAATTGCAGTGCCCTGAAGCTCCATTTTACAACTCGCTTTTTTGGGAGCTGGCCGCAAATGCGCTGGATGGCTTCAGGCCCTGTTCTGGTTCCGGGTGGGATGATGAGCCTGTGGTTAATTCTTCTTCCTGATGGGAAAATAGAGTGACCTGTGCCTGTGCCAACAACAAGAGCTAGTCTCTCACTGGTTCCCCGTCTACCCGTTCATCCTCAGGACAAATTGCAACCTGTACGGAACAGGAGGTTAAAGGTGCTGATGCTCCAAGTAGGGAGATTGTTAGTAAAGCGGCTGGAATGGCGACCCCGGGCACAAGGAGAAGAGAAATGAGGTGCGTTTTAGAAACCTTTCCCCATCACATGGTGTACCATCTTTTTGTTTTCTCATGCATGTTTTCGATGTAGGAAGATGTCCTTGAACCTGGAGATTTGGGACCCATGCGATGGGTACCACGCAGTATTACTTTAAAGGGTCTGCGTTTGCTCACCCAACCTCACCAAACCTCTCAGCCCCAAGAGTGTCCACCCTTATGTCTCATCCAGCTGTGGGTCTAGATATGGTCAATCTAGGTTGCATCACAGCCCCTGAACGCATTGTGTAAGAATTTCACTCTCTTTCACTGTCTTTGTTTCATGGGTTTTTCGAAGTAATTTATTTTTATACTGGGGTTTAGCTGCTTTTCCCTGCTGTGTTTATGCCGCTTTACACCCACTTGACACACTAACAGAGAGATATCAATACATAGGTTTTTAGATTATTACTAGTCAGATATATTCTTGTGCAGGGAATAGGGCCTGTTGAGTCCAGTTCTCTGAGCAAGGAGTAGGTCTTGTCTATTACATATTGGGTTTATGGAACGGTATCTGAGCTAATTTGAAACCCTTGTTTTATGTATCACCCCACCTCACCTTTCCCGTTAAGCAGCCATAGTGTGTTTTCTGCATGTGTGACTCTGTTCTGTTTTGTAATTCAGTTCAAGTGTAACGCTTTTTACATTCCCTCTATAAGTGATACCTTATGAGAAGTGTCCTTTTCTGTGTGACTTATTTCACTTAGAATCGTCGTACCTAAATCCACTCATCATGCTGCTACTAGCCTTATGACATTGATTTCATGGCTGAGTGATATTCCATTGTACATAAGGACCACAACTTCTTTATCCATTTTTCTCTTTCCTGGGATATTGAAGGTGGAATGAAGTGGAGGTCCTTGTCAACAGAGCAGCCCTAAACTTTGGGGTGTTTGTTTCTTGCTGATTTTTCATTTTCCCAATTTATACCCCCATGAGTGGAAGTGCCCTATGCTCTCTAAGCTGTGTTTTTTAGATGTTTCAGGACACACCGTACACTTCTCCAGAGTGGCTGTTGGCAATTTACATCCCGCCCATCAGTGTAGCAAGGCTCCCATTTCTCCATGGCCTGTCCTGCATTTCTGGTTTTGAGACTTTTTTCAGCATGGCCCTTTTGACCGATGGGTAGCGAGTCTTCTTTGTTGCCCTGATTTGCCTTTCCAGGTTGCTTGGTTGGCCAAAAAGGGCGTATGCATTTTTTCCTGAATATATTCAGGAAAAAACGCATACGCCCTTTTTGGCCAAGGGCATCATTGTCAACGTTTTGCCGCTTTTCATGTGCTTTAAAGGCGATTCGAATCTACCTCCTGAAATCTGTTTCCTGCAATTCTGCCTTGATTTCAAATCCTCTTCTTTGCCTTCCCTCAATATATTTGTGGACGAGAGTTATCATTTATATCTCTGCAGGTTTGTGAATTGCAGTGCCCTGAAGCTCCATTTTACAACTCGCTTTTTTGGGAGCTGGCCGCAAAGGCGCAGGATGGCTTCAGGCCCTATTCTGGTTCCGGGGGGGGGGGGAGGATGAGCCTGTGGTAAATTCTTCTTCCTGATGGGAAAATAGAGTGACCTGTTCCTGTCCCAACAACAAGAGGTAGTCTCTCACTGGTTCCCCATCTTCCCGTTCAGCCTCAGGACAAATTGCAACCTGTACGGAACAGGAGGTTAAAGGTGCTGATGCTCCAAGTAGGGAGATTGTTAGTAAAGCAGCTGGAATGGCGACCCCGGGCACAAGGAGAAGAGAAATGAGGTGCGTTTTAGAAACCTTTCCCCATCACATGGTGTACCATCTTTTTGTTTTCTCATGCATGTTTTCGATGTAGGAAGATGTCCTTGAACCTGGAGATTTGGGACCCATGCGATGGGTACCACGCAGTATTACTTTAAAGGGTCTGCGTTTGCTCACCCAACCTCACCAAACCTCTCAGCCCCAAGAGTGTCCACCCTTATGTCTCATCCAGCTGTGGGTCTAGATATGGTCAATCCAGGTTGCATCACAGCCCCTGAACGCATTGTGTAAGTATTTCTCTCTCTTTCACTGTCTTTGTTTCATGGGTTTTTCGAAGTAATTTATTTTTATACTGGGGTTTAGCTGCTTTTCACTGCTGTGTTTATGCCGCTTTACACCCACTTGACACACTAACAGAGAGATATCAATACATAGGTTTTAAGATTATTACTAGTCAGATATATTCTTGTGCGGTGAATAGGGCGTGTTGAGTCCAGTTCTCTGAGCAAGGAGTAGGTCTTCTCTATTACATATTGGGTTTATGGAACGGTATCTGAGCTAATTTGAAACGCTTGTTTTATGTATCACCCCACCTCCCCTTTCCCGTTAAGCAGCCATAGTGCGTTTTCTGTATGTGTGACTCTGTTCTGTTTTGTAATTCAGTTCAAGTGTAACAGTTTTTACATTCCCTCTATAAGTGATACCTTATGAGAAGTGTCCTTTTCTGTGTGACTTATTTCACTTAGAATCGTCGTACCTAAATCCACTCTCATGCTGCTACTAGCCTTATGACATCGATTTCATGGCTGAGTGATATTCCATTGTACATAAGGACCACAACTTCTTTATCCATTTTTCTCTTTCCTGGGATAATTATGGTGGAATGAAGTGGAGGTCCTTGTCAACAGAGCAGCCCTAAACTTTGGGGTGCTTGTGTCTTGCTGATTTTTCATTTTCCCAATTTATACCCCCATGAGTGGAAGTGCCCTATGCTCTCTAAGCTGTGTTTTTTAGATGTTTCAGGACACACCGTACACTTCTCCAGAGTGGCTGTTGGCAATTTACATCCCGCCCATCAGTGTAGCAAGGCTCCCATTTCTCCATGGCCTGTCCTGCATTTCTGGTTTTGAGACTTTTTTCAGCATGGCCCTTTTGACAGATGGGTAGCGAGTCTTCTTTGTAGCGCTGATTTGCCTTTCCAGGTTGCTTGGTTGGCCAAAAAGGGCGTATGGGTTTTTTCCTGAATATATTCAGGAAAAAACGCATACGCGCTTTTTGGCCAAGGGCATCATTGTCAACGTTTTGCCGCTTTTCATGTGCTTTAAAGGCGATTCGAATCTACCTCCTGAAATCTGTTTCCTGCAATTCTGCCTTGATTTCAAATCCTCTTCTTTGCCTTCCCTCAATATATTTGTGGACGAGTGTTATCATTTATAACTCTGCAGGTTTGTGAATTGCAGTGCCCTGAAGCTCCATTTTACAACTCGCTTTTTTGGGAGCTGGCCGCAAAAGCGCAGGATGGCTTCAGGCCCTGTTCTGGTTCCGGGGGGGATGATGAGCCTGTGGTTAATTCTTCTTCCTGATGGGAAAATAGAGTGACCTGTGCCTGTGCCAACAACAAGAGCTAGTCTCTCACTGGTTCCCCGTCTACCCGTTCATCCTCAGGACAAATTGCAACCTGTACGGAACAGGAGGTTAAAGGTGCTGATGCTCCAAGTAGGGAGATTGTTAGTAAAGCGGCTGGAATGGCGACCCCGGGCACAAGGAGAAGAGAAATGAGGTGCGTTTTAGAAACCTTTCCCCATCACATGGTGTACCATCTTTTTGTTTTCTCATGCATGTTTTCGATGTAGGAAGATGTCCTTGAACCTGGAGATTTGGGACCCATGCGATGGGTACCACGCAGTATTACTTTAAAGGGTCTGCGTTTGCTCACCCAACCTCACCAAACCTCTCAGCCCCAAGAGTGTCCACCCTTATGTCTCATCCAGCTGTGGGTCTAGATATGGTCAATCTAGGTTGCATCACAGCCCCTGAACGCATTGTGTAAGAATTTCACTCTCTTTCACTGTCTTTGTTTCATGGGTTTTTCGAAGTAATTTATTTTTATACTGGGGTTTAGCTGCTTTTCCCTGCTGTGTTTATGCCGCTTTACACCCACTTGACACACTAACAGAGAGATATCAATACATAGGTTTTAAGATTATTACTAGTCAGATATATTCTTGTGCAGGGAATAGGGCCTGTTGAGTCCAGTTCTCTGAGCAAGGAGTAGGTCTTGTCTATTACATATTGGGTTTATGGAACGGTATCTGAGCTAATTTGAAACCCTTGTTTTATGTATCACCCCACCTCCCCTTTCCCGTTAAGCAGCCATAGTGTGTTTTCTGCATGTGTGACTCTGTTCTGTTTTGTAATTCAGTTCAAGTGTAATGCTTTTTACATTCCCTCTATAAGTGATACCTTATGAGAAGTGTCCTTTTCTGTGTGACTTATTTCACTTAGAATCGTCGTACCTAAATCCACTCATCATGCTGCTACTAGCCTTATGACATTGATTTCATGGCTGAGTGATATTCCATTGTACATAAGGACCACAACTTCTTTATCCATTTTTCTCTTTCCTGGGATATTGAAGGTGGAATGAAGTGGAGGTCCTTGTCAACAGAGCAGCCCTAAACTTTGGGGTGTTTGTGTCTTGCTGATTTTTCATTTTCCCAATTTATACCCCCATGAGTGGAAGTGCCCTATGCTCTCTAAGCTGTGTTTTTTAGATGTTTCAGGACACACCGTACACTTCTCCAGAGTGGCTGTTGGCAATTTACATCCCGCCCATCAGTGTAGCAAGGCTCCCATTTCTCCATGGCCTGTCCTGCATTGCTGGTTTTGAGACTTTTTTCAGCATGGCCCTTTTGACCGATGGGTAGCGAGTCTTCTTTGTTGCCCTGATTTGCCTTTCCAGGTTGCTTGGTTGGCCAAAAAGGGCGTATGCATTTTTTCCTGAATATATTCAGGAAAAAACGCATACGCCCTTTTTGGCCAAGGGCATCATTGTCAAAGTTTTGCCGCTTTTCATGTGCTTTAAAGGCGATTCGAATCTACCTCCTGAAATCTGTTTCCTGCAATTCTGCCTTGATTTCACATCCTCTTCTTTGCCTTCCCTCAATATATTTGTGGACGAGAGTTATCATTTATAACTCTGCAGGTTTGTGAATTGCAGTGTCCTGAAGCTCCACTTTACAACTCGCTTTTTTGAGAGCTGGCCGCAAAAGTGCAAGATGGCTTCAGGCCCTATTCTGGTTCCGGGGGGGGGGAGGATGAGCCTGTGGTTAATTCTTCTTCCTGATGGGAAAATAGAGTGACCTGTTCCTGTCCCAACAACAAGAGGTAGTCTCTCACTGGTTCCCCATCTTCCCGTTCAGCCTCAGGACAAATTGCAACCTGTACGGAACAGGAGGTTAAAGGTGCTGATGCTCCAAGTAGGGAGATTGTTAGTAAAGCGGCTGGAATGGCGACCCCGGGCACAAGGAGAAGAGAATTGAGGTGCGTTTTAGAAACCTTTCCCCATCACATGGTGTACCATCTTTTTGTTTTCTCATGCATGTTTTCGATGTAGGAAGATGTCCTTGAACCTGGAGATTTGGGACCCATGCGATGGGTACCACGCAGTATTACTTTAAAGGGTCTGCATTTGCTCACCCAACCTCACCAAACCTCTCAGCCCCAAGAGTGTCCACCCTTATGTCTCATCCAGCTGTGGGTCTAGATATGGTCAATCCAGGTTGCATCACAGCCCCTGAACGCATTGTGTAAGAATTTCTCTCTCTTTCACTGTCTTTGTTTCATGGGTTTTTCGAAGTAATTTATTTTTATACTGGGGTTTACCTGCTTTTCACTGCTGTGTTTATGCCGCTTTACACCCACTTGACACACTAACAGAGAGATATCAATACATAGGTTTTAAGATTATTACTAGTCAGATATATTCTTGTGTGGTGAATAGGGCGTGTTGAGTCCAGTTCTCTGAGCAAGGAGTAGGTCTTGTCTATTACATATTGGGTTTATGGAACGGTATCTGAGCTAATTTGAAACCCTTGTTTTATGTATCACCCCACCTCACCTTTCCCTTTAAGCAGCCATAGTGTGTTTTCTGCATGTGTGACTCTGTTCTGTTTTGTAATTCAGTTCAAGTGTAACGGTTTTTACATTCCCTCTATAAGTGATACCTTATGAGAAGTGTCTTTTCTGTGTGACTTATTTCACTTAGAATCGTCGTACCTAAATCCACTCCTCATGCTGCTACTAGCCTTATGACATTGATTTCATGGCTGAGTGATATTCCATTGTACATAAGGACCACAACTTCTTTATCCATTTTTCTCTTTCCTGGGATATTGAAGGTGGAATGAAGTGGAGGTCCTTGTCAACAGAGCAGCCCTAAACTTTGGGGTGCTTGTGTCTTGCTGATTTTTCATTTTCCCAATTTATACCCCCATGAGTGGAAGTGCCCTATGCTCTCTAAGCTGTGTTTTTTAGATGTTTCAAGACACACCGTACACTTCTCCAGAGTGGCTGTTGGCAATTTACATTGCGCCCATCAGTGTAGCAAGGCTCCCATTTCTCCATGGCCTGTCCTGCATTTCTGGTTTTGAGACTTTTTTCAGCATGGCCCTTTTGACCGATGGGTAGCGAGTCTTCTTTGTAGCCCTGATTTGCCTTTCCAGGTTGCTTGGTTGGCCAAAAAGGGCGTATGGGTTTTTTCCTGAATATATTCAGGAAAAAACGCATACGCCCTTTTTGGCCAAGGGCATCATTGTCAACGTTTTGCCGCTTTTCATGTGCTTTAAAGGCGATTCGAATCTACCTCCTGAAATCTGTTTCCTGCAATTCTGCCTTGATTTCAAATCCTCTTCTTTGCCTTCCCTCAATATATTTGTGGACGAGAGTTATGATTTATAACTCTGCAGGTTTGTGAATTGCAGTGCCCTGAAGCTCCATTTTACAACTCGCTTTTTTGGGAGCTGGCTGCAAAAGCGCAGGATGGCTTCAGGCCCTGTTCTGGTTCCGGGGGGGATGATGAGCCTGTGGTTAATTCTTCTTCCTGATGGGAAAATAGAGTGACCTATGCCTGTGCCAACAACAAGAGCTAGTCTCTCACTGGTTCCCCGTCTACCCGTTCATCCTCAGGACAAATTGCAACCTGTACGGAACAGGAGGTTAAAGGTGCTGATGCTCCAAGTAGGGAGATTGTTAGTAAAGCGGCTGGAATGGCGACCCCGGGCACAAGGAGAAGAGAAATGAGGTGCGTTTTAGAAACCTTTCCCCATCACATGGTGTACCATCTTTTTGTTTTCTCATGCATGTTTTCGATGTAGGAAGATGTCCTTGAACCTGGAGATTTGGGACCCATGCGATGGGTACCACGCAGTATTACTTTAAAGGGTCTGCGTTTGCTCACCCAACCTCACCAAACCTCTCAGCCCCAAGAGTGTCCACCCTTATGTCTCGTCCAGCTGTGGGTCTAGATATGGTCAATCCAGGTTGCATCAGAGCCCCTGAACGCATTGTGTAAGTATTTCTCTCTCTTTCACTGTCTTTGTTTCATGGGTTTTTCGAAGTAATTTATTTTTATACTGGGGTTTAGCTGCTTTTCACTGCTGTGTTTATGCCGCTTTACACCCACTTGACACACTAACAGAGAGATATCAATACATAGGTTTTAAGATTATTACTAGTCAGATATATTCTTGTGCGGTGAATAGGGCGTGTTGAGTCCAGTTCTCTGAGCAAGGAGTAGGTCTTGTCTATTACATATTGGGTTTATGGAACGGTATCTGAGCTAATTTGAAACCCTTGTTTTATGTATCACCCCACCTCACCTTTCCCGTTAAGCAGCCATAGTGTGTTTTCTGCATGTGTGACTCTGTTCTGTTTTGTAATTCAGTTCAAGTGTAACGCTTTTTACATTCCCTCTATAAGTGATACCTTATGAGAAGTGTCCTTTTCTGTGTGACTTATTTCACTTAGAATCGTCGTACCTAAATCCACTCATCATGCTGCTACTAGCCTTATGACATTGATTTCATGGCTGAGTGATATTCCATTGTACATAAGGACCACAACTTCTTTATCCATTTTTCTCTTTCCTGGGATATTGAAGGTGGAATGAAGTGGAGGTCCTTGTCAACAGAGCAGCCCTAAACTTTGGGGTGCTTGTGTCTTGCTGATTTTTCATTTTCCCAATTTATACCCCCATGAGTGGAAGTGCCCTATGCTCTCTAAGCTGTGTTTTTTAGATGTTTCAGGACACACCGTACACTTCTCCAGAGTGGCTGTTGGCAATTTACATCCCGCCCATCAGTGTAGCAAGGCTCCCATTTCTCCATGGCCTGTCCTGCATTGCTGGTTTTGAGACTTTTTTCAGCATGGCCCTTTTGACAGATGGGTAGCGAGTCTTCTTTGTAGCGCTGATTTGCCTTTCCAGGTTGCTTGGTTGGCCAAAAAGGGCGTATGGGTTTTTTCCTGAATATATTCAGGAAAAAACGCATACGCGCTTTTTGGCCAAGGGCATCATTGTCAACGTTTTGCCGCTTTTCATGTGCTTTAAAGGCGATTCGAATCTACCTCCTGAAATCTGTTTCCTGCAATTCTGCCTTGATTTCAAATCCTCTTCTTTGCCTTCCCTCAATATATTTGTGGACGAGAGTTATCATTTATAACTCTGCAGGTTTGTGAATTGCAGTGCCCTGAAGCTCCATTTTACAACTCGCTTTTTTGGGAGCTGGCCGCAAAAGCGCAGGATGGCTTCAGGCCCTGTTCTGGTTCCGGGGGGGATGATGAGCCTGTGGTTAATTCTTCTTCCTGATGGGAAAATAGAGTGACCTGTGCCTGTGCCAACAACAAGAGCTAGTCTCTCACTGGTTCCCCGTCTACCCGTTCAGCCTCAGGACAAATTGCAACCTGTACGGAACAGGAGGTTAAAGGTGCTGATGCTCCAAGTAGGGAGATTGTTAGTAAAGCGGCTGGAATGGCGACCCCGGGCACAAGGAGAAGAGAAATGAGGTGCGTTTTAGAAACCTTTCCCCATCACATGGTGTACCATCTTTTTGTTTTCTCATGCATGTTTTCGATGTAGGAAGATGTCCTTGAACCTGGAGATTTGGGACCCATGCGATGGGTACCACGCAGTATTACTTTAAAGGGTCTGCGTTTGCTCACCCAACCTCACCAAACCTCTCAGCCCCAAGAGTGTCCACCCTTATGTCTCATCCAGCTGTGGGTCTAGATATGGTCAATCTAGGTTGCATCACAGCCCCTGAACGCATTGTGTAAGAATTTCTCTCTCTTTCACTGTCTTTGTTTCATGGGTTTGTAAAAGTCATTTATTTTTATACTGGGGTTTACCTGCTTTTCACTGCTGTGTTTATGCCGCTTTACACCCACTTGACACACTAACAGAGAGATATCAATACATAGGTTTTAAGATTATTACTAGTCAGATATATTCTTGTGCGGTGAATAGGGCGTGTTGAGTCCAGTTCTCTGAGCAAGGAGTAGGTCTTGTCTATTACATATTGGGTTTATGGAACGGTATCTGAGCTAATTTGAAACCCTTGTTTTATGTATCACCCCACCTCACCTTTCCCGTTAAGCAGCCATAGTGTGTTTTCTGCATGTGTGACTCTGTTCTGTTTTGTAATTCAGTTCAAGTGTAACGGTTTTTACATTCCCTCTATAAGTGATACCTTATGAGAAGTGTCCTTTTCTGTGTGACATATTTCACTTAGAATCGTCGAACCTAAATCCACTCATCATGCTCCTACTAGCCTTATGACATTGATTTCATGGCTGAGTGATATTCCATTGTGCATAAGGACCACAACTTCTTTATCCATTTTTCTCTTTCCTGGGATATTGAAGGTGGAATGAAGTGGAGGTCCTTGTCAACAGAGCAGCCTTAAACTTTGGGGTGCTTGTGTCTTGCTGATTTTTCATTTTCCCAATTTATACCCCCATGAGTGGAAGTGCCCTATGCTCTCTAATCTGTGTTTTTTAGATGTTTCAGGACACACCGTACACTTCTCCAGAGTGGCTGTTGGCAATATACATCCCGCCCATCAGTGTAGCAAGGCTCCCATTTCTCCATGGCCTGTCCTGCATTTCTGGTTTTGAGACTTTTTTCAGCATGGCCCTTTTGACAGATGGGTAGCGAGTCTTCTTTGTAGCGCTGATTTGCCTTTCCAGGTTGCTTGGTTGGCCAAAAAGGGCGTATGGGTTTTTTCCTGAATATATTCAGGAAAAAACGCATACGCGCTTTTTGGCCAAGGGCATCATTGTCAACGTTTTGCCGCTTTTCATGTGCTTTAAAGGCGATTCGAATCTACCTCCTGAAATCTGTTTCCTGCAATTCTGCCTTGATTTCAAATCCTCTTCTTTGCCTTCCCTCAATATATTTGTGGACGAGAGTTATCATTTATAACTCTGCAGGTTTGTGAATTGCAGTGCCCTGAAGCTCCATTTTACAACTCGCTTTTTTGGGAGCTGGCCGCAAAAGCGCAGGATGGCTTCAGGCCCTGTTCTGGTTCCGGGGGGGATGATGAGCCTGTGGTTAATTCTTCTTCCTGATGGGAAAATAGAGTGACCTGTGCCTGTGCCAACAACAAGAGCTAGTCTCTCACTGGTTCCCCGTCTACCCGTTCATCCTCAGGACAAATTGCAACCTGTACGGAACAGGAGGTTAAAGGTGCTGATGCTCCAAGTAGGGAGATTGTTAGTAAAGCGGCTGGAATGGCGACCCCGGGCACAAGGAGAAGAGAAATGAGGTGCGTTTTAGAAACCTTTCCCCATCACATGGTGTACCATCTTTTTGTTTTCTCATGCATGTTTTCGATGTAGGAAGATGTCCTTGAACCTGGAGATTTGGGACCCATGCGATGGGTACCACGCAGTATTACTTTAAAGGGTCTGCGTTTGCTCACCCAACCTCACCAAACCTCTCAGCCCCAAGAGTGTCCACCCTTATGTCTCATCCAGCTGTGGGTCTAGATATGGTCAATATAGGTTGCATCACAGCCCCTGAACGCATTGTGTAAGAATTTCACTCTCTTTCACTGTCTTTGTTTCATGGGTTTTTCGAAGTAATTTATTTTTATACTGGGGTTTAGCTGCTTTTCACTGCTATGTTTATGCCGCTTTACACCCACTTGACACACTAACAGAGAGATATCAATACATAGGTTTTAAGATTATTACTAGTCAGATATATTCTTGTGCGGTGAATAGGGCGTGTTGAGTCCAGTTCTCTGAGCAAGGAGTAGGTCTTGTTTATTACATATTGGGTTTATGGAACGGTATCTGAGCTAATTTGAAACCCTTGTTTTATGTATCACCCCACCTCACTTTTCCCGTTAAGCAGCCATAGTGTGTTTTCTGCATGTGTGACTCTGTTCTGTTTTGTAATTCAGTTCAAGTGTAACGCTTTTTACATTCCCTCTATAAGTGATACCTTATGAGAAGTGTCCTTTTCTGTGTGACTTATTTCACTTAGAATCGTCGTACCTAAATCCACTCATCATGCTGCTACTAGCCTTATGACATTGATTTCATGGCTGAGTGATATTCCATTGTACATAAGGACCACAACTTCTTTATCCATTTTTCTCTTTCCTGGGATATTGAAGGTGGAATGAAGTGGAGGTCCTTGTCAACAGAGCAGCCCTAAACTTTGGGGTGTTTGTTTCTTGCTGATTTTTCATTTTCCCAATTTATACCCCCATGAGTGGAAGTGCCCTATGCTCTCTAATCTGTGTTTTTTAGATGTTTCAGGACACACCGTACACTTCTCCAGAGTGGCTGTTGGCAATTTACATCCCGCCCATCAGTGTAGCAAGGCTCCCATTTCTCCATGGCCTGTCCTGCATTTCTGGTTTTGAGACTTTTTCAGCATGGCCCTTTTGACCGATGGGTAGCGAGTCTTCTTTGTTGCCCTGATTTGCCTTTCCAGGTTGCTTGGTTGGCCAAAAAGGGCGTATGCATTTTTTCCTGAATATATTCAGGAAAAAACGCATACGCCCTTTTTGGCCAAGGGCATCATTGTCAACGTTTTGCCGCTTTTCATGTGCTTTAAAGGCGATTCGAATCTACCTCCTGAAATCTGTTTCCTGCAATTCTGCCTTGATTTCAAATCCTCTTCTTTGCCTTCCCTCAATATATTTGTGGACGAGAGTTATCATTTATATCTCTGCAGGTTTGTGAATTGCAGTGCCCTGAAGCTCCATTTTACAACTCGCTTTTTTGGGAAATGGCCGCAAAAGCGCAGGATGGCTTCAGGCCCTGTTCTGGTTCCGGGGGGGGGGGAGGATGAGCCTGTGGTAAATTCTTCTTCCTGATGGGAAAATAGAGTGACCTGTTCCTGTCCCAACAACAAGAGGTAGTCTCTCACTGGTTCCCCATCTTCCCGTTCAGCCTCAGGACAAATTGCAACCTGTACGGAACAGGAGGTTAAAGGTGCTGATGCTCCAAGTAGGGAGATTGTTAGTAAAGCGGCTGGAATGGCGACCCCGGGCACAAGGAGAAGAGAAATGAGGTGCGTTTTAGAAACCTTTCCCCATCACATGGTGTACCATCTTTTTGTTTTCTCATGCATGTTTTCGATGTAGGAAGATGTCCTTGAACCTGGAGATTTGGGACCCATGCGATGGGTACCACGCAGTATTACTTTAAAGGGTCTGCGTTTGCTCACCCAACCTCACCAAACCTCTCAGCCCCAAGAGTGTCCACCCTTATGTCTCATCCAGCTGTGGGTCTAGATATGGTCAATCCAGGTTGCATCACAGCCCCTGAACGCATTGTGTAAGAATTTCTCTCTCTTTCACTGTCTTTGTTTCATGGGTTTTTCGAAGTAATTTATTTTTATACTGGGGTTTAGCTGCTTTTCACTGCTGTGTTTATGCCGCTTTACACCCACTTGACACACTAACAGAGAGATATCAATACATAGGTTTTAAGATTATTACTAGTCAGATATATTCTTGTGCGGTGAATAGGGCGTGTTGAGTCCAGTTCTCTGAGCAAGGAGTAGGTCTTGTCTATTACATATTGGGTTTATGGAACGGTATCTGAGCTAATTTGAAACGCTTGTTTTATGTATCACCCCACCTCACCTTTCCCGTTCAGCAGCCATAGTGTGTTTTCTGCATGTGTGACTCTGTTCTGTTTTGTAATTCAGTTCAAGTGTAACGGTTTTTACATTCCCTCTATAAGTGATACCTTATGAGAAGTGTCCTTTTCTGTGTGACTTATTTCACTTAGAATCGTCGAACCTAAATCCACTCATCATGCTGCTACTAGCCTTATGACATTGATTTCATGGCTGAGTGATATTCCATTGTATATAAGGACCACAACTTCTTTATCCATTTTTCTCTTTCCTGGGATATTGAAGGTGGAATGAAGTGGAGGTCCTTGTCAACAGAGCAGCCCTAAACTTTGGGGTGCTTGTGTCTTGCTGATTTTTCATTTTCCCAATTTATACCCCCATGAGTGGAAGTGCCCTATGCTCTCTAAGCTGTGTTTTTTAGATGTTTCAGGACACACCGTACACTTCTCCAGAGTGGCTGTTGGCAATTTACATCCCGCCCATCAGTGTAGCAAGGCTCCCATTTCTCCATGGCCTGTCCTGCATATCTGGTTTTGAGACTTTTTTCAGCATGGCCCTTTTGACCGATGGGTAGCGAGTCTTCTTTGTAGCGCTGATTTGCCTTTCCAGGTTGCTTGGTTGGCCAAAAAGGGCGTATGCGTTTTTTCCTGAATATATTCAGGAAAAAACGCATACGCCCTTTTTGGCCAAGGGCATCATTGTCAACGTTTTGCCGCTTTTCATGTGCTTTAAAGGGGATTTGAATCTACCTCCTGGAATCTGTTTCCTGCAAATCTGCCTTGATTTCAAATCCTCTTCTTTGCCTTCCCTCAATATATTTGTGGACGAGAGTTATGATTTATAACTCTGCAGGTTTGTGAATTGCAGTGCCCTGAAGCTCCATTTTACAACTCGCTTTTTTGGGAGCTGGCCGCAACAGCGCAGGATGGCTTCAGGCCCTGTTCTGGTTCCCGGGGGGTGGATGAGCCTGTGGTTAATTCTTCTTCCTGATGGGAAGATAGAGTGACCTGTGCCTGTCCCAACACCAAGAGCTAGTCTCTCACTGGTTCCCCGTCTACCCGTTCATCCTCAGGAGAAATTGCAACCTGTACGGAACAGGAGGTTAAAGGTGCTGATGCTCCAAGTAGGGAGATTGTTAGTAAAGCGGCTGGAATGGCCAACCCGGGCACAAGGAGAAGAGAAATGAGGTGCGTTTTAGAAACCTTTCCCCATCACATGGTGTACCATCTTTTTGTTTTCTCATGCATGTTTTCGATGTAGGAAGATGTCCTTGAACCTGGAGATTTGGGACCCATGCGATGGGTACCACGCAGTATTACTTTAAAGGGTCTGCGTTTGCTCACCCAACCTCAACAAACCTCTCAGCCCCAAGAGTGTCCACCCTTATGTCTCATCCAGCTGTGGGTCTAGATATGGTCAATCCAGGTTGCATCACAGCCCCTGAACGCATTGTGTAAGTATTTCTCTCTCTTTCACTGTCTTTGTTTCATTGGTTTTTCAAAGTAATTTATTTTTACAATGGGGTTTAGCTGCTTTTCACTGCTGTGTTTATGCCGCTTTACACCCACTTGACACACTAACAGAGAGATATCAATACATAGGTTTGAAGATTATTACTAGTCAGATATATTCTTGTGCGGTGAATAGGGCGTGTTGAGTCCAGTTCTCTGAGCAAGGAGTAGGTCTTGTCTATTACATATTGGGTTTATGGAACGGTATCTGAGCTAATTTGAAACCCTTGTTTTATGTATCACCCCACCTCACCTTTCCCGTTAAGTAGCCATAGTGTGTTTTCTGCATGTGTGACTCTGTTCTGTTTTGTAATTCAGTTCAAGTGTAACGGTTTTTACATTCCCTCTATAAGTGATACCTTATGAGAAGTGTCCTTTTCTGTGTGACTTATTTCACTTAGAATCGTCGAACCTAAATCCACTCATCATGCTGCTACTAGCCTTATGACATTGATTTCATGGCTGAGTGATATTCCATTGTACATAAGGACCACAACTTCTTTATCCATTTTTCTCTTTCCTGGGATATTTAAGGTGGAATGAAGTGGAGGTCCTTGTCAACAGAGCAGCCCTAAACTTTGGGGTGCTTGTGTCTTGCTGATTTTTCATTTTCCCAATTTATACCCCCATGAGTGGAAGTGCCCTATGCTCTCTAAGCTGTGTTTTTTAGATGTTTCAGGACACACCGTACACTTCTCCAAAGTGGCTGTTGGCAATTTACATCCCGCCCATCAGTGTAGCAAGGCTCCCATTTCTCCATGGCCTGTCCTGCATTTCTGGTTTTGAGACTTTTTTCAGCATGGCCCTTTTGACCGATGGGTAGCGTGTCTTCTTTGTTGCCCTGATTTGCCTTTCCAGGTTGCTTGGTTGGCCAAAAAGGGCGTATGCATTTTTTCCTGAATATATTCAGGAAAAAACGCATACGCCCTTTTTGGCCAAGGGCATCATTGTCAACGTTTTGCCGCTTTTCATGTGCTTTAAAGGCGATTCGAATCGACCTCCTGAAATCTGTTTCCTGCAATTCTGCCTTGATTTCAAATCCTCTTCTTTGCCTTCCCTCAATATATTTGTGGACGAGAGTTATCATTTATAACTCTGCAGGTTTGTGAATTGCAGTGCCCTGAAGCTCCATTTTACAACTCGCTTTTTTGGGAGCTGGCCGCAAAAGCGCAGGATGGCTTCAGGCCCTGTTCTGGTTCCGGGGGGGGGGGGGAGGATGAGCCTGTGGTTAATTCTTCTTCCTGATGGGAAAATAGAGTGACCTGTTCCTGTCCCAACAACAAGAGGTAGTCTCTCACTGGTTCCCCATCTTCCCGTTCAGCCTCAGGACAAATTGCAACCTGTACGGAACAGGAGGTTAAAGGTGCTGATGCTCCAAGTAGGGAGATTGTTAGTAAAGCGGCTGGAATGGCGACCCCGGGCACAAGGAGAAGAGAATTGAGGTGCGTTTTAGAAACCTTTCCCCATCACATGGTGTACCATCTTTTTGTTTTCTCATGCATGTTTTCGATGTAGGAAGATGTCCTTGAACCTGGAGATTTGGGACCCATGCGATGGGTACCACGCAGTATTACTTTAAAGGGTCTGCATTTGCTCACCCAACCTCACCAAACCTCTCAGCCCCAAGAGTGTCCACCCTTATGTCTCATCCAGCTGTGGATCTAGATATGGTCAATCCAGGTTGCATCACAGCCCCTGAACGCATTGTGTAAGAATTTCTCTCTCTTTCACTGTCTTTGTTTCATGGGTTTTTCGAAGTAATTTATTTTTATACTGGGGTTTACCTGCTTTTCACTGCTGTGTTTATGCCGCTTTACACCCACTTGACACACTAACAGAGAGATATCAATACATAGGTTTTAAGATTATTACTAGTCAGATATATTCTTGTGCGGTGAATAGGGCGTGTTGAGTCCAGTTCTCTGAGCAAGGAGTAGGTCTTGTCTATTACATATTGGGTTTATGGAACGGTATCTGAGCTAATTTGAAACCCTTGTTTTATGTATCACCCCACCTCACCTTTCCCGTTAAGCAGCCATAGTGTGTTTTCTGCATGTGTGACTCTGTTCTGTTTTGTAATTCAGTTCAAGTGTAACGGTTTTTACATTCCCTCTATAAGTGATACCTTATGAGAAGTGTCCTTTTCTGTGTGACTTATTTCACTTAGAATCGTCGAACCTAAATCCACTCATCATGCTCCTACTAGCCTTATGACATTGATTTCATGGCTGAGTGATATTCCATTGTGCATAAGGACCACAACTTCTTTATCCATTTTTCTCTTTCCTGGGATATTGAAGGTGGAATGAAGTGGAGGTCCTTGTCAACAGAGCAGCCTTAAACTTTGGGGTGCTTGTGTCTTGCTGATTTTTCATTTTCCCAATTTATACCCCCATGAGTGGAAGTGCCCTATGCTCTCTAATCTGTGTTTTTTAGATGTTTCAGGACACACCGTACACTTCTCCAGAGTGGCTGTTGGCAATTTACATCCCGCCCATCAGTGTAGCAAGGCTCCCATTTCTCCATGGCCTGTCCTGCATTTCTGGTTTTGAGACTTTTTTCAGCATGGCCCTTTTGACCGATGGGTAGCGAGTCTTCTTTGTAGCGCTGATTTGCCTTTCCAGGTTGCTTGGTTGGCCAAAAAGGGCGTATGGGTTTTTTCCTGAATATATTCAGGAAAAAACGCATACGCGCTTTTTGGCCAAGGGCATCATTGTCAACGTTTTGCCGCTTTTCATGTGCTTTAAAGGCGATTCGAATCTACCTCCTGAAATCTGTTTCCTGCAATTCTGCCTTGATTTCAAATCCTCTTCTTTGCCTTCCCTCAATATATTTGTGGACGAGAGTTATCATTTATAACTCTGCAGGTTTGTGAATTGCAGTGCCCTGAAGCTCCATTTTACAACTCGCTTTTTTGGGAGCTGGCCGCAAAAGCGCTGGATGGCTTCAGGCCCTGTTCTTGTTCCGGGGGGGATGATGAGCCTGTGGTTAATTCTTCTTCCTGATGGGAAAATAGAGTGACCTGTGCCTGTGCCAACAACAAGAGCTAGTCTCTCACTGGTTCCCCGTCTACCCGTTCATCCTCAGGACAAATTGCAACCTGTACGGAACAGGAGGTTAAAGGTGCTGATGCTCCAAGTAGGGAGATTGTTAGTAAAGCGGCTGGAATGGCGACCCCGGGCACAAGGAGAAGAGAAATGAGGTGCGTTTTAGAAACCTTTCCCCATCACATGGTGTACCATCTTTTTGTTTTCTCATGCATGTTTTCGATGTAGGAAGATGTCCTTGAACCTGGAGATTTGGGACCCATGCGATGGGTACCACGCAGTATTACTTTAAAGGGTCTGCGTTTGCTCACCCAACCTCACCAAACCTCTCAGCCCCAAGAGTGTCCACCCTTATGTCTCATCCAGCTGTGGGTCTAGATATGGTCAATATAGGTTGCATCACAGCCCCTGAACGCATTGTGTAAGAATTTCACTCTCTTTCACTGTCTTTGTTTCATGGGTTTTTCGAAGTAATTTATTTTTATACTGGGGTTTAGCTGCTTTTCACTGCTGTGTTTATGCCGCTTTACACCCACTTGACACACTAACAGAGAGATATCAATACATAGGTTTTAAGATTATTACTAGTCAGATATATTCTTGTGCGGTGAATAGGGCGTGTTGAGTCCAGTTCTCTGAGCAAGGAGTAGGTCTTGTTTATTACATATTGGGTTTATGGAACGGTATCTGAGCTAATTTGAAACCCATGTTTTATGTATCACCCCACCTCACTTTTCCCGTTAAGCAGCCATAGTGTGTTTTCTGCATGTGTGACTCTGTTCTGTTTTGTAATTCAGTTCAAGTGTAACGCTTTTTACATTCCCTCTATAAGTGATACCTTATGAGAAGTGTCCTTTTCTGTGTGACTTATTTCACTTAGAATCGTCGTACCTAAATCCACTCATCATGCTGCTACTAGCCTTATGACATTGATTTCATAGCTGAGTGATATTCCATTGTACATAAGGACCACAACTTCTTTATCCATTTTTCTCTTTCCTGGGATATTGAAGGTGGAATGAAGTGGAGGTCCTTGTCAACAGAGCAGCCCTAAACTTTGGGGTGTTTGTTTCTTGCTGATTTTTCATTTTCCCAATTTATACCCCCATGAGTGGAAGTGCCCTATGCTCTCTAAGCTGTGTTTTTTAGATGTTTCAGGACACACCGTACACTTCTCCAGAGTGGCTGTTGGCAATTTACATCCCGCCCATCAGTGTAGCAAGGCTCCCATTTCTCCATGGCCTGTCCTGCATTTCTGGTTTTGAGACTTTTTCAGCATGGCCCTTTTGACCGATGGGTAGCGAGTCTTCTTTGTTGCCCTGATTTGCCTTTCCAGGTTGCTTGGTTGGCCAAAAAGGGCATATGCATTTTTTCCTGAATATATTCAGGAAAAAACGCATACGCCCTTTTTGGCCAAGGGCATCATTGTCAACGTTTTGCCGCTTTTCATGTGCTTTAAAGGCGATTCGAATCTACCTCCTGAAATCTGTTTCCTGCAATTCTGCCTTGATTTCAAATCCTCTTCTTTGCCTTCCCTCAATATATTTGTGGACGAGAGTTATCATTTATATCTCTGCAGGTTTGTGAATTGCAGTGCCCTGAAGCTCCATTTTACAACTCGCTTTTTTGGGAGCTGGCCGCAAAAGCGCAGGATGGCTTCAGGCCCTGTTCTGGTTCCGGGGGGGGGGGGAGGATGAGCCTGTGGTAAATTCTTCTTCCTGATGGGAAAATAGAGTGACCTGTTCCTGTCCCAACAACAAGAGGTAGTCTCTCACTGGTTCCCCATCTTCCCGTTCAGCCTCAGGACAAATTGCAACCTGTACGGAACAGGAGGTTAAAGGTGCTGATGCTCCAAGTAGGGAGATTGTTAGTAAAGCGGCTGGAATGGCGACCCCGGGCACAAGGAGAAGAGAAATGAGGTGCGTTTTAGAAACCTTTCCCCATCACATGGTGTACCATCTTTTTGTTTTCTCATGCATGTTTTCGATGTAGGAAGATGTCCTTGAACCTGGAGATTTGGGACCCATGCGATGGGTACCACGCAGTATTACTTTAAAGGGTCTGCGTTTGCTCACCCAACCTCACCAAACCTCTCAGCCCCAAGAGTGTCCACCCTTATGTCTCATCCAGCTGTGGGTCTAGATATGGTCAATCCAGGTTGCATCACAGCCCCTGAACGCATTGTGTAAGAATTTCTCTCTCTTTCACTGTCTTTGTTTCATGGGTTTTTCGAAGTAATTTATTTTTATACTGGGGTTTAGCTGCTTTTCACTGCTGTGTTTATGCCGCTTTACACCCACTTGACACACTAACAGAGAGATATCAATACATAGGTTTTAAGATTATTACTAGTCAGATATATTCTTGTGCGGTGAATAGGGCGTGTTGAGTCCAGTTCTCTGAGCAAGGAGTAGGTCTTGTCTATTACATATTGGGTTTATGGAACGGTATCTGAGCTAATTTGAAACGCTTGTTTTATGTATCACCCCACCTCACCTTTCCCGTTCAGCAGCCATAGTGTGTTTTCTGCATGTGTGACTCTGTTCTGTTTTGTAATTCAGTTCAAGTGTAACGGTTTTTACATTCCCTCTATAAGTGATACCTTATGAGAAGTGTCCTTTTCTGTGTGACTTATTTCACTTAGAATCGTCGTACCTAAATCCACTCATCATGCTGCTACTAGCCTTATGACATTGATTTCATGGCTGAGTGATATTCCATTGTACATAAGGACCACAACTTCTTTATCCATTTTTCTCTTTCCTGGGATATTGAAGGTGGAATGAAGTGGAGGTCCTTGTCAACAGAGCAGCCCTAAACTTTGGGGTGTTTGTTTCTTGCTGATTTTTCATTTTCCCAATTTATACCCCCATGAGTGGAAGTGCCCTATGCTCTCTAATCTGTGTTTTTTAGATGTTTCAGGACACACCGTACACTTCTCCAGAGTGGCTGTTGGCAATTTACATCCCGCCCATCAGTGTAGCAAGGCTCCCATTTCTCCATGGCCTGTCCTGCATTTCTGGTTTTGAGACTTTTTCAGCATGGCCCTTTTGACCGATGGGTAGCGAGTCTTCTTTGTTGCCCTGATTTGCCTTTCCAGGTTGCTTGGTTGGCCAAAAAGGGCGTATGCATTTTTTCCTGAATATATTCAGGAAAAAACGCATACGCCCTTTTTGGCCAAGGGCATCATTGTCAACGTTTTGCCGCTTTTCATGTGCTTTAAAGGCGATTCGAATCTACCTCCTGAAATCTGTTTCCTGCAATTCTGCCTTGATTTCAAATCCTCTTCTTTGCCTTCCCTCAATATATTTGTGGACGAGAGTTATCATTTATATCTCTGCAGGTTTGTGAATTGCAGTGCCCTGAAGCTCCATTTTACAACTCGCTTTTTTGGGAGCTGGCCGCAAAAGCGCAGGATGGCTTCAGGCCCTGTTCTGGTTCCGGGGGGGGGGGAGGATGAGCCTGTGGTAAATTCTTCTTCCTGATGGGAAAATAGAGTGACCTGTTCCTGTCCCAACAACAAGAGGTAGTCTCTCACTGGTTCCCCATCTTCCCGTTCAGCCTCAGGACAAATTGCAACCTGTACGGAACAGGAGGTTAAAGGTGCTGATGCTCCAAGTAGGGAGATTGTTAGTAAAGCGGCTGGAATGGCGACCCCGGGCACAAGGAGAAGAGAAATGAGGTGCGTTTTAGAAACCTTTCCCCATCACATGGTGTACCATCTTTTTGTTTTCTCATGCATGTTTTCGATGTAGGAAGATGTCCTTGAACCTGGAGATTTGGGACCCATGCGATGGGTACCACGCAGTATTACTTTAAAGGGTCTGCGTTTGCTCACCCAACCTCACCAAACCTCTCAGCCCCAAGAGTGTCCACCCTTATGTCTCATCCAGCTGTGGGTCTAGATATGGTCAATCCAGGTTGCATCACAGCCCCTGAACGCATTGTGTAAGAATTTCTCTCTCTTTCACTGTCTTTGTTTCATGGGTTTTTCGAAGTAATTTATTTTTATACTGGGGTTTAGCTGCTTTTCACTGCTGTGTTTATGCCGCTTTACACCCACTTGACACACTAACAGAGAGATATCAATACATAGGTTTTAAGATTATTACTAGTCAGATATATTCTTGTGCGGTGAATAGGGCGTGTTGAGTCCAGTTCTCTGAGCAAGGAGTAGGTCTTGTCTATTACATATTGGGTTTATGGAACGGTATCTGAGCTAATTTGAAACGCTTGTTTTATGTATCACCCCACCTCACCTTTCCCGTTCAGCAGCCATAGTGTGTTTTCTGCATGTGTGACTCTGTTCTGTTTTGTAATTCAGTTCAAGTGTAACGGTTTTTACATTCCCTCTATAAGTGATACCTTATGAGAAGTGTCCTTTTCTGTGTGACTTATTTCACTTAGAATCGTCGAACCTAAATCCACTCATCATGCTGCTACTAGCCTTATGACATTGATTTCATGGCTGAGTGATATTCCATTGTATATAAGGACCACAACTTCTTTATCCATTTTTCTCTTTCCTGGGATATTGAAGGTGGAATGAAGTGGAGGTCCTTGTCAACAGAGCAGCCCTAAACTTTGGGGTGCTTGTGTCTTGCTGATTTTTCATTTTCCCAATTTATACCCCCATGAGTGGAAGTGCCCTATGCTCTCTAAGCTGTGTTTTTTAGATGTTTCAGGACACACCGTACACTTCTCCAGAGTGGCTGTTGGCAATTTACATCCCGCCCATCAGTGTAGCAAGGCTCCCATTTCTCCATGGCCTGTCCTGCATATCTGGTTTTGAGACTTTTTTCAGCATGGCCCTTTTGACCGATGGGTAGCGAGTCTTCTTTGTAGCGCTGATTTGCCTTTCCAGGTTGCTTGGTTGGCCAAAAAGGGCGTATGCGTTTTTTCCTGAATATATTCAGGAAAAAACGCATACGCCCTTTTTGGCCAAGGGCATCATTGTCAACGTTTTGCCGCTTTTCATGTGCTTTAAAGGGGATTTGAATCTACCTCCTGGAATCTGTTTCCTGCAAATCTGCCTTGATTTCAAATCCTCTTCTTTGCCTTCCCTCAATATATTTGTGGACGAGAGTTATGATTTATAACTCTGCAGGTTTGTGAATTGCAGTGCCCTGAAGCTCCATTTTACAACTCGCTTTTTTGGGAGCTGGCCGCAAAAGCGCAGGATGGCTTCAGGCCCTGTTCTGGTTCCCGGGGGGTGGATGAGCCTGTGGTTAATTCTTCTTCCTGATGGGAAGATAGAGTGACCTGTGCCTGTCCCAACACCAAGAGCTAGTCTCTCACTGGTTCCCCGTCTACCCGTTCATCCTCAGGAGAAATTGCAACCTGTACGGAACAGGAGGTTAAAGGTGCTGATGCTCCAAGTAGGGAGATTGTTAGTAAAGCGGCTGGAATGGCCAACCCGGGCACAAGGAGAAGAGAAATGAGGTGCGTTTTAGAAACCTTTCCCCATCACATGGTGTACCATCTTTTTGTTTTCTCATGCATGTTTTCGATGTAGGAAGATGTCCTTGAACCTGGAGATTTGGGACCCATGCGATGGGTACCACGCAGTATTACTTTAAAGGGTCTGCGTTTGCTCACCCAACCTCAACAAACCTCTCAGCCCCAAGAGTGTCCACCCTTATGTCTCATCCAGCTGTGGGTCTAGATATGGTCAATCCAGGTTGCATCACAGCCCCTGAACGCATTGTGTAAGTATTTCTCTCTCTTTCACTGTCTTTGTTTCATTGGTTTTTCAAAGTAATTTATTTTTACAATGGGGTTTAGCTGCTTTTCACTGCTGTGTTTATGCCGCTTTACACCCACTTGACACACTAACAGAGAGATATCAATACATAGGTTTGAAGATTATTACTAGTCAGATATATTCTTGTGCGGTGAATAGGGCGTGTTGAGTCCAGTTCTCTGAGCAAGGAGTAGGTCTTGTCTATTACATATTGGGTTTATGGAACGGTATCTGAGCTAATTTGAAACCCTTGTTTTATGTATCACCCCACCTCACCTTTCCCGTTAAGTAGCCATAGTGTGTTTTCTGCATGTGTGACTCTGTTCTGTTTTGTAATTCAGTTCAAGTGTAACGGTTTTTACATTCCCTCTATAAGTGATACCTTATGAGAAGTGTCCTTTTCTGTGTGACTTATTTCACTTAGAATCGTCGAACCTAAATCCACTCATCATGCTGCTACTAGCCTTATGACATTGATTTCATGGCTGAGTGATATTCCATTGTACATAAGGACCACAACTTCTTTATCCATTTTTCTCTTTCCTGGGATATTTAAGGTGGAATGAAGTGGAGGTCCTTGTCAACAGAGCAGCCCTAAACTTTGGGGTGCTTGTGTCTTGCTGATTTTTCATTTTCCCAATTTATACCCCCATGAGTGGAAGTGCCCTATGCTCTCTAAGCTGTGTTTTTTAGATGTTTCAGGACACACCGTACACTTCTCCAAAGTGGCTGTTGGCAATTTACATCCCGCCCATCAGTGTAGCAAGGCTCCCATTTCTCCATGGCCTGTCCTGCATTTCTGGTTTTGAGACTTTTTTCAGCATGGCCCTTTTGACCGATGGGTAGCGTGTCTTCTTTGTTGCCCTGATTTGCCTTTCCAGGTTGCTTGGTTGGCCAAAAAGGGCGTATGCGTTTTTTCCTGAATATATTCAGGAAAAAACGCATACGCCCTTTTTGGCCAAGGGCATCATTGTCAACGTTTTGCCGCTTTTCATGTGCTTTAAAGGCGATTCGAATCGACCTCCTGAAATCTGTTTCCTGCAATTCTGCCTTGATTTCAAATCCTCTTCTTTGCCTTCCCTCAATATATTTGTGGACGAGAGTTATCATTTATAACTCTGCAGGTTTGTGAATTGCAGTGCCCTGAAGCTCCATTTTACAACTCGCTTTTTTGGGAGCTGGCCGCAAAAGCGCAGGATGGCTTCAGGCCCTGTTCTGGTTCCGGGGGGGGGGGAGGATGAGCCTGTGGTTAATTCTTCTTCCTGATGGGAAAATAGAGTGACCTGTTCCTGTCCCAACAACAAGAGGTAGTCTCTCACTGGTTCCCCATCTTCCCGTTCAGCCTCAGGACAAATTGCAACCTGTACGGAACAGGAGGTTAAAGGTGCTGATGCTCCAAGTAGGGAGATTGTTAGTAAAGCGGCTGGAATGGCGACCCCGGGCACAAGGAGAAGAGAATTGAGGTGCGTTTTAGAAACCTTTCCCCATCACATGGTGTACCATCTTTTTGTTTTCTCATGCATGTTTTCGATGTAGGAAGATGTCCTTGAACCTGGAGATTTGGGACCCATGCGATGGGTACCACGCAGTATTACTTTAAAGGGTCTGCGTTTGCTCACCCAACCTCACCAAACCTCTCAGCCCCAAGAGTGTCCACCCTTATGTCTCATCCAGCTGTGGGTCTAGATATGGTCAATCCAGGTTGCATCACAGCCCCTGAACGCATTGTGTAAGAATTTCTCTCTCTTTCACTGTCTTTGTTTCATGGGTTTTTCGAAGTAATTTATTTTTATACTGGGGTTTACCTGCTTTTCACTGCTGTGTTTATGCCGCTTTACACCCACTTGACACACTAACAGAGAGATATCAATACATAGGTTTTAAGATTATTACTAGTCAGATATATTCTTGTGCGGTGAATAGGGCGTGTTGAGTCCAGTTCTCTGAGCAAGGAGTAGGTCTTGTCTATTACATATTGGGTTTATGGAACGGTATCTGAGCTAATTTGAAACCCTTGTTTTATGTATCACCCCACCTCACCTTTCCCGTTAAGCAGCCATAGTGTGTTTTCTGCATGTGTGACTCTGTTCTGTTTTGTAATTCAGTTCAAGTGTAACGGTTTTTACATTCCCTCTATAAGTGATACCTTATGAGAAGTGTCCTTTTCTGTGTGACTTATTTCACTTAGAATCGTCGAACCTAAATCCACTCATCATGCTCCTACAAGCCTTATGACATTGATTTCATGGCTGAGTGATATTCCATTGTGCATAAGGACCACAACTTCTTTATCCATTTTTCTCTTTCCTGGGATATTGAAGGTGGAATGAAGTGGAGGTCCTTGTCAACAGAGCAGCCTTAAACTTTGGGGTGCTTGTGTCTTGCTGATTTTTCATTTTCCCAATTTATACCCCCATGAGTGGAAGTGCCCTATGCTCTCTAATCTGTGTTTTTTAGATGTTTCAGGACACACCGTACACTTCTCCAGAGTGGCTGTTGGCAATTTACATCCCGCCCATCAGTGTAGCAAGGCTCCCATTTCTCCATGGCCTGTCCTGCATTTCTGGTTTTGAGACTTTTTTCAGCATGGCCCTTTTGACAGATGGGTAGCGAGTCTTCTTTGTAGCGCTGATTTGCCTTTCCAGGTTGCTTGGTTGGCCAAAAAGGGCGTATGGGTTTTTTCCTGAATATATTCAGGAAAAAACGCATACGCGCTTTTTGGCCAAGGGCATCATTGTCAACGTTTTGCCGCTTTTCATGTGCTTTAAAGGCGATTCGAATCTACCTCCTGAAATCTGTTTCCTGCAATTCTGCCTTGATTTCAAATCCTCTTCTTTGCCTTCCCTCAATATATTTGTGGACGAGAGTTATCATTTATAACTCTGCAGGTTTGTGAATTGCAGTGCCCTGAAGCTCCATTTTACAACTCGCTTTTTTGGGAGCTGGCCGCAAAAGCGCTGGATGGCTTCAGGCCCTGTTCTTGTTCCGGGGGGGATGATGAGCCTGTGGTTAATTCTTCTTCCTGATGGGAAAATAGAGTGACCTGTGCCTGTGCCAACAACAAGAGCTAGTCTCTCACTGGTTCCCCGTCTACCCGTTCATCCTCAGGACAAATTGCAACCTGTACGGAACAGGAGGTTAAAGGTGCTGATGCTCCAAGTAGGGAGATTGTTAGTAAAGCGGCTGGAATGGCCACCCCGGGCACAAGGAGAAGAGAAATGAGGTGCGTTTTAGAAACCTTTCCCCATCACATGGTGTACCATCTTTTTGTTTTCTCATGCATGTTTTCGATGTAGGAAGATGTCCTTGAACCTGGAGATTTGGGACCCATGCGATGGGTACCACGCAGTATTACTTTAAAGGGTCTGCGTTTGCTCACCCAACCTCACCAAACCTCTCAGCCCCAAGAGTGTCCACCCTTATGTCTCATCCAGCTGTGGGTCTAGATACGGTCAATATAGGTTGCATCACAGCCCCTGAACGCATTGTGTAAGAATTTCACTCTCTTTCACTGTCTTTGTTTCATGGGTTTTTCGAAGTAATTTATTTTTATACTGGGGTTTAGCTGCTTTTCACTGCTGTGTTTATGCCGCTTTACACCCACTTGACACACTAACAGAGAGATATCAATACATAGGTTTTAAGATTATTACTAGTCAGATATATTCTTGTGCGGTGAATAGGGCGTGTTGAGTCCAGTTCTCTGAGCAAGGAGTAGGTCTTGTTTATTACATATTGGGTTTATGGAACGGTATCTGAGCTAATTTGAAACCCTTGTTTTATGTATCACCCCACCTCACTTTTCCCGTTAAGCAGCCATAGTGTGTTTTCTGCATGTGTGACTCTGTTCTGTTTTGTAATTCAGTTCAAGTGTAACGCTTTTTACATTCCCTCTATAAGTGATACCTTATGAGAAGTGTCCTTTTCTGTGTGACTTATTTCACTTAGAATCGTCGTACCTAAATCCACTCATCATGCTGCTACTAGCCTTATGACATTGATTTCATAGCTGAGTGATATTCCATTGTACATAAGGACCACAACTTCTTTATCCATTTTTCTCTTTCCTGGGATATTGAAGGTGGAATGAAGTGGAGGTCCTTGTCAACAGAGCAGCCCTAAACTTTGGGGTGTTTGTTTCTTGCTGATTTTTCATTTTCCCAATTTATACCCCCATGAGTGGAAGTGCCCTATGCTCTCTAAGCTGTGTTTTTTAGATGTTTCAGGACACACCGTACACTTCTCCAGAGTGGCTGTTGGCAATTTACATCCCGCCCATCAGTGTAGCAAGGCTCCCATTTCTCCATGGCCTGTCCTGCATTTCTGGTTTTGAGACTTTTTCAGCATGGCCCTTTTGACCGATGGGTAGCGAGTCTTCTTTGTTGCCCTGATTTGCCTTTCCAGGTTGCTTGGTTGGCCAAAAAGGGCGTATGCATTTTTTCCTGAATATATTCAGGAAAAAACGCATACGCCCTTTTTGGCCAAGGGCATCATTGTCAACGTTTTGCCGCTTTTCATGTGCTTTAAAGGCGATTCGAATCTACCTCCTGAAATCTGTTTCCTGCAATTCTGCCTTGATTTCAAATCCTCTTCTTTGCCTTCCCTCAATATATTTGTGGACGAGAGTTATCATTTATATCTCTGCAGGTTTGTGAATTGCAGTGCCCTGAAGCTCCATTTTACAACTCGCTTTTTTGGGAGCTGGCCGCAAAAGCGCAGGATGGCTTCAGGCCCTGTTCTGGTTCCGGGGGGGGGGGGAGGATGAGCCTGTGGTAAATTCTTCTTCCTGATGGGAAAATAGAGTGACCTGTTCCTGTCCCAACAACAAGAGGTAGTCTCTCACTGGTTCCCCATCTTCCCGTTCAGCCTCAGGACAAATTGCAACCTGTACGGAACAGGAGGTTAAAGGTGCTGATGCTCCAAGTAGGGAGATTGTTAGTAAAGCGGCTGGAATGGCGACCCCGGGCACAAGGAGAAGAGAAATGAGGTGCGTTTTAGAAACCTTTCCCCATCACATGGTGTACCATCTTTTTGTTTTCTCATGCATGTTTTCGATGTAGGAAGATGTCCTTGAACCTGGAGATTTGGGACCCATGCGATGGGTACCACGCAGTATTACTTTAAAGGGTCTGCGTTTGCTCACCCAACCTCACCAAACCTCTCAGCCCCAAGAGTGTCCACCCTTATGTCTCATCCAGCTGTGGGTCTAGATATGGTCAATCCAGGTTGCATCACAGCCCCTGAACGCATTGTGTAAGAATTTCTCTCTCTTTCACTGTCTTTGTTTCATGGGTTTTTCGAAGTAATTTATTTTTATACTGGGGTTTAGCTGCTTTTCACTGCTGTGTTTATGCCGCTTTACACCCACTTGACACACTAACAGAGAGATATCAATACATAGGTTTGAAGATTATTACTAGTCAGATATATTCTTGTGCGGTGAATAGGGAGTGTTGAGTCCAGTTCTCTGAGCAAGGAGTAGGTCTTGTCTATTACATATTGGGTTTATGGAACGGTATCTGAGCTAATTTGAAACCCTTTTTTTATGTATCACCCCACCTCACCTTTCCCGTTAAGTAGCCATAGTGTGTTTTCTGCATGTGTGACTCTGTTCTGTTTTGTAATTCAGTTCAAGTGTAACGGTTTTTACATTCCCTCTATAAGTGATACCTTATGAGAAGTGTCCTTTTCTGTGTGACTTATTTCACTTAGAATCGTCGAACCTAAATCCACTCATCATGCTGCTACTAGCCTTATGACATTGATTTCATGGCTGAGTGATATTCCATTGTACATAAGGACCACAACTTCTTTATCCATTTTTCTCTTTCCTGGGATATTTAAGGTGGAATGAAGTGGAGGTCCTTGTCAACAGAGCAGCCCTAAACTTTGGGGTGCTTGTGTCTTGCTGATTTTTCATTTTCCCAATTTATACCCCCATGAGTGGAAGTGCCCTATGCTCTCTAAGCTGTGTTTTTTAGATGTTTCAGGACACACCGTACACTTCTCCAGAGTGGCTGTTGGCAATTTACATCCCGCCCATCAGTGTAGCAAGGCTCCCATTTCTCCATGGCCTGTCCTGCATTTCTGGTTTTGAGACTTTTTTCAGCATGGCCCTTTTGACCGATGGGTAGCGAGTCTTCTTTGTAGCGCTGATTTGCCTTTCCAGGTTGCTTGGTTGGCCAAAAATGGCGTATGCGTTTTTTCCTGAATATATTCAGGAAAAAACGCATACGCCCTTTTTGGCCAAGGGCATCATTGTCAACGTTTTGCCGCTTTTCATGTGCTTTAAAGGCGATTTGAATCTACCTCCTGGAATCTGTTTCCTGCAAATCTGCCTTGATTTCAAATCCTCTTCTTTGCCTTCCCTCAATATATTTGTGGACGAGAGTTATGATTTATAACTCTGCAGGTTTGTGAATTGCAGTGCCCTGAAGCTCCATTTTACAACTCGCTTTTTTGGGAGCTGGCCGCAAAAGCGCAGGATGGCTTCAGGCCCTGTTCTGGTTCCCGAGGGGTGGATGAGCCTGTGGTTAATTCTTCTTCCTGATGGGAAGATAGAGTGACCTGTGCCTGTCCCAACACCAAGAGCTAGTCTCTCACTGGTTCCCCGTCTACCCGTTCATCCTCAGGACAAATTGCAACCTGTACGGAACAGGAGGTTAAAGGTGCTGATGCTCCAAGTAGGGAGATTGTTAGTAAAGCGGCTGGAATGGCCAACCCGGGCACAAGGAGAAGAGAAATGAGGTGCGTTTTAGAAACCTTTCCCCATCACATGGTGTACCATCATTTTGTTTTCTCATGCATGTTTTCGATGTAGGAAGATGTCCTTGAACCTGGAGATTTGGGACCCATGCGATGGGTACCACGCAGTATTACTTTAAAGGGTCTGCGTTTGCTCACCCAACCTCAACAAACCTCTCAGCCCCAAGAGTGTCCACCCTTATGTCTCATCCAGCTGTGGGTCTAGATTATGGTCAATCCAGGTTGCATCACAGCCCCTGAACGCATTGTGTAAGTATTTCTCTCTCTTTCACTGTCTTTGTTTCATTGGTTTTTCAAAGTAATTTATTTTTACAATGGGGGTTAGCTGCTTTTCACTGCTGTGTTTATGCCGCTTTACACCCACTAGACACATTAACAGAGAGATATCAATACATAGGTTTTAAGATTATTACTAGTCAGATATATTCTTGTGCGGTGAATAGGGCGTGTTGAGTCCAGTTCTCTGAGCAAGGAGTAGGTCTTGTCTATTACATATTGGGTTTATGGAACGGTATCTGAGCTAATTTGAAACCCTTGTTTTATGTATCACCCCACCTCACCTTTCCCGATAAGCAGCCATAGTGTGTTTTCTGCATGTGTGACTCTGTTCTGTTTTGTAATTCAGTTCAAGTGTAACAGTTTTTACATTCCCTCTATAAGTGATACCTTATGAGAAGTGTCCTTTTCTGTGTGACTTATTTCACTTAGAATCGTCGTACCTAAATCCACTCATCATGCTGCTACTAGCCTTATGACATCGATTTCATGGCTGAGTGATATTCCATTGTACATAAGGACCACAACTTCTTTATCCATTTTTCTCTTTCCTGGGATATTGAAGGTGGAATGAAGTGGAGGTCCTTGTCAACAGAGCAGCCCTAAACTTTGGGGTGCTTGTGTCTTGCTGATTTTTCATTTTCCCAATTTATACCCCCATGAGTGGAAGTGCCCTATGCTCTCTAAGCTGTGTTTTTTAGATGTTTCAGGACACACCGTACACTTCTCCAGAGTGGCTGTTGGCAATTTACATCCCGCCCATCAGTGTAGCAAGGCTCCCATTTCTCCATGGCCTGTCCTGCATTTCTGGTTTTGAGACTTTTTTCAGCATGGCCCTTTTGACCGATGGGTAGCGAGTCTTCTTTGTAGCGCTGATTTGCCTTTCCAGGTTGCTTGGTTGGCCAAAAAGGGCGTATGCGTTTTTTCCTGAATATATTCAGGAAAAAACGCATACGCCCTTTTTGGCCAAGGGCATCATTGTCAACGTTTTGCCGCTTTTCATGTGCTTTAAAGGCGATTTGAATCTACCTCCTGGAATCTGTTTCCTGCAAATCTGCCTTGATTTCAAATCCTCTTCTTTGCCTTCCCTCAATATATTTGTGGACGAGAGTTATGATTTATAACTCTGCAGGTTTGTGAATTGCAGTGCCCTGAAGCTCCATTTTACAACTCGCTTTTTTGGGAGCTGGCCGCAAAAGCGCAGGATGGCTTCAGGCCCTGTTCTGGTTCCCGGGGGGTGGATGAGCCTGTGGTTAATTCTTCTTCCTGATGGGAAGATAGAGTGACCTGTGCCTGTCCCAACACCAAGAGCTAGTCTCTCACTGGTTCCCCGTCTACCCGTTCATCCTCAGGACAAATTGCAACCTGTACGGAACAGGAGGTTAAAGGTGCTGATGCTCCAAGTAGGGAGATTGTTAGTAAAGCGGCTGGAATGGCCAACCCGGGCACAAGGAGAAGAGAAATGAGGTGCGTTTTAGAAACCTTTCCCCATCACATGGTGTACCATCTTTTTGTTTTCTCATGCATGTTTTCGATGTAGGAAGATGTCCTTGAACCTGGAGATTTGGGACCCATGCGATGGGTACCACGCAGTATTACTTTAAAGGGTCTGCGTTTGCTCACCCAACCTCACCAAACCTCTCAGCCCCAAGAGTGTCCACCCTTATGTCTCATCCAGCTGTGGGTCTAGATATGGTCAATCCAGGTTGCATCACAGCCCCTGAACGCATTGTGTAAGAATTTCTCTCTCTTTCACTGTCTTTGTTTCATGGGTTTGTAAAAGTAATTTATTTTTATAATGGGGTTTAGCTGCTTTTCACTGCTGTGTTTATGCTGCTTTACACCCACTTGACACACTAACAGAGAGATATCAATACATAGGTTTTAAGATTATTACTAGTCAGATATATTCTTGTGTGGTGAATAGGGCGTGTTGAGTCCAGTTCTCTGAGCAAGGAGTAGGTCTTGTCTATTACATATTGGGTTTATGGAACGGTATCTGAGCTAATTTGAAACCCTTGTTTTATGTATCACCCCACCTCACCTTTCCCTTTAAGCAGCCATAGTGTGTTTTCTGCATGTGTGACTCTGTTCTGTTTTGTAATTCAGTTCAAGTGTAACGGTTTTTACATTCCCTCTATAAGTGATACCTTATGAGAAGTGTCCTTTTCTGTGTGACTTATTTCACTTAGAATCGTCGTACCTAAATCCACTCATCATGCTGCTACTAGCCTTATGACATTGATTTCATGGCTGAGTGATATTCCATTGTACATAAGGACCACAACTTCTTTATCCATTTTTCTCTTTCCTGGGATATTGAAGGTGGAATGAAGTGGAGGTCCTTGTCAACAGAGCAGCCCTAAACTTTGGGGTGCTTGTGTCTTGCTGATTTTTCATTTTCCCAATTTATACCCCCATGAGTGGAAGTGCCCTATGCTCTCTAAGCTGTGTTTTTTAGATGTTTCAAGACACACCGTACACTTCTCCAGAGTGGCTGTTGGCAATTTACATTGCGCCCATCAGTGTAGCAAGGCTCCCATTTCTCCATGGCCTGTCCTGCATTTCTGGTTTTGAGACTTTTTTCAGCATGGCCCTTTTGACCGATGGGTAGCGAGTCTTCTTTGTAGCCCTGATTTGCCTTTCCAGGTTGCTTGGTTGGCCAAAAAGGGCGTATGGGTTTTTTCCTGAATATATTCAGGAAAAAACGCATACGCCCTTTTTGGCCAAGGGCATCATTGTCAACGTTTTGCCGCTTTTCATGTGCTTTAAAGGCGATTCGAATCTACCTCCTGAAATCTGTTTCCTGCAATTCTGCCTTGATTTCAAATCCTCTTCTTTGCCTTCCCTCAATATATTTGTGGACGAGAGTTATCATTTATAACTCTGCAGGTTTGTGAATTGCAGTGCCCTGAAGCTCCATTTTACAACTCGCTTTTTTGGGAGCTGGCCGCAAAAGCGCAGGATGGCTTCAGGCCCTGTTCTGGTTCCGGGGGGGGGGGGTGGAGGATGAGCCTGTGGTTAATTCTTCTTCCTGATGGGAAAATAGAGTGACCTGTTCCTGTCCCAACAACAAGAGGTAGTCTCTGACTGGTTCCCCATCTTCCCGTTCAGCCTCAGGACAAATTGCAACCTGTACGGAACAGTAGGTTAAAGGTGCTGATGCTCCAAGTAGGGAGATTGTTAGTAAAGCGGCTGGAATGGCGACCCCGGGCACAAGGAGAAGAGAAATGAGGTGCGTTTTAGAAACCTTTCCCCATCACATGGTGTACCATCTTTTTGTTTTCTCATGCATGTTTTCGATGTATGAAGATGTCCTTGAACCTGGAGATTTGGGACCCATGCGATGGGTACCACGCAGTATTACTTTAAAGGGTCTGCGTTTGCTCACCCAACCTCACCAAACCTCTCAGCCCCAAGAGTGTCCACCCTTATGTCTCATCCAGCTGTGGGTCTAGATATGGTCAATCCAGGTTGCATCACAGCCCCTGAACGCATTGTGTAAGAATTTCTCTCTCTTTCACTGTCTTTGTTTCATGGGTTTTTCGAAGTAATTTATTTTTATACTGGGGTTTAGCTGCTTTTCACTGCTGTGTTTATGCCGCTTTACACCCACTTGACACACTAACAGAGAGATATCAATACATAGGTTTTAAGATTATTACTAGTCAGATATATTCTTGTGCGGTGAATAGGGCGTGTTGAGTCCAGTTCTCTGAGCAAGGAGTAGGTCTTGTCTATTACATATTGGGTTTATGGAACGGTATCTGAGCTAATTTGAAACGCTTGTTTTATGTATCACCCCACCTCACCTTTCCCGTTAAGCAGCCATAGTGTGTTTTCTGCATGTGTGACTCTGTTCTGTTTTGTAATTCAGTTCAAGTGTAACGCTTTTTACATTCCCTCTATAAGTGATACCTTATGAGAAGTGTCCTTTTCTGTGTGACTTATTTCACTTAGAATCGTCGTACCTAAATCCACTCATCATGCTGCTACTAGCCTTATGACATTGATTTCATGGCTGAGTGATATTCCATTGTACATAAGGACCACAACTTCTTTATCCATTTTTCTCTTTCCTGGGATATTGAAGGTGGAATGAAGTGGAGGTCCTTGTCAACAGAGCAGCCCTAAACTTTGGGGTGTTTGTGTCTTGCTGATTTTTCATTTTCCCAATTTATACCCCCATGAGTGGAAGTGCCCTATGCTCTCTAAGCTGTGTTTTTTAGATGTTTCAAGACACACCGTACACTTCTCCAGAGTGGCTGTTGGCAATTTACATCGCGCCCATCAGTGTAGCAAGGCTCCCATTTCTCCATGGCCTGTCCTGCATTTCTGGTTTTGAGACTTTTTTCAGCATGGCCCTTTTGACCGATGGGTAGCGAGTCTTCTTTGTAGCCCTGATTTGCCTTTCCAGGTTGCTTGGTTGGCCAAAAAGGCCGTATGGGTTTTTTCCTGAATATATTCAGGAAAAAACGCATACGCCCTTTTTGGCCAAGGGCATCATTGTCAACGTTTTGCCGCTTTTCATGTGCTTTAAAGGCGATTCGAATCTACCTCCTGAAATCTGTTTCCTGCAATTCTGCCTTGATTTCAAATCCTCTTCTTTGCCTTCCCTCAATATATTTGTGGACGAGAGTTATCATTTATAACTCTGCAGGTTTGTGAATTGCAGTGCCCTGAAGCTCCATTTTACAACTCGCTTTTTTGGGAGCTGGCCGCAAAGGCGCAGGATGGCTTCAGGCCCTGTTCTGGTTCCGGGGAGGAGGATGAGCCTGTGGTTAATTCTTCTTCCTGATGGGAAAATAGAGTGACCTGTGCCTGTGCCAACAACAAGAGCTAGTCTCTCACTGGTTCCCCGTCTACCCGTTCATCCTCAGGACAAATTGCAACCTGTACGGAACAGGAGGTTAAAGGTGCTGATGCTCCAAGTAGGGAGCTTGCTAGTAAAGCGGCTGGAATGGCGACCCCGGGCACAAGGAGAAGAGAAATGAGGTGCGTTTTAGAAACCTTTCCCCATCACATGGTGTACCATCTTTTTGTTTTCTCATGCATGTTTTCGATGTAGGAAGATGTCCTTGAACCTGGAGATTTGGGACCCATGCGATGGGTACCACGCAGTATTACTTTAAAGGGTCTGCGTTTGCCCACCCAACCTCACCAAACCTCTCAGCCCCAAGAGTGTCCACCCTTATGTCTCATCCATCTGTGGGTCTAGATATGGTCAATCCAGGTTGCATCACATCCCCTGAACGCATTGTGTAAGAATTTCTCTCTGTTTCACTGTCTTTGTTTCATGGGTTTTTCGAAGTAATTTATTTTTATAATGGGGTTTAGCTGCTTTTCACTGCGGTGTTTATGCTGCTTTACACCCACTTGACACACTAACAGAGAGATATCAATACATAGGTTTTAAGATTATTACTAGTCAGATATATTCTTGTGCAGTGAATAGGGCCGGTTGAGTCCAGTTCTCTGAGCAAGGAGTAGGTCTTGTCTATTACATATTGGGTTTATGGAACGGTATCTGAGCTAATTTGAAACCCGTGTTTTATGTATCACCCCACCTCACCTTTCCCGTTAAGCAGCCATAGTGTGTTTTCTGCATGTGTGACTCTGTTCTGTTTTGTAATTCAGTTCAAGTGTAACGCTTTTAACATTCCCTCTATAAGTGATACCTTATGAGAAGTGTCCTTTTCTGTGTGACTTATTTCACTTAGAATCGTCGTACCTAAATCCACTCATCATGCTGCTACTAGCCTTATGACATTGATTTCATGGCTGAGTGATATTCCATTGTACATAAGGACCACAACTTCTTTATCCATTTTTCTCTTTCCTGGGATATTGAAGGTGGAATGAAGTGGAGGTCCTTGTCAACAGAGCAGCCCTAAACTTTGGGGTGTTTGTGTCTTGCTGATTTTTCATTTTCCCAATTTATACCCCCATGAGTGGAAGTGCCCTATGCTCTCTAAGCTGTGTTTTTTAGATGTTTCAGGACACACCGTACACTTCTCCAAAGTGGCTGTTGGCAATTTACATCCCGCCCATCAGTGTAGCAAGGCTCCCATTTCTCCATGGCCTGTCCTGCATTTCTGGTTTTGAGACTTTTTTCAGCATGGCCCTTTTGACCGATGGGTAGCGAGTCTTCTTTGTTGCCCTGATTTGCTTTTCCTGGTTGCTTGCTTGGCCAAAAAGGGCGTATGCATTTTTTCCTGAATATATTCAGGAAAAAACGCATACGCCCTTTTTGGCCAAGGGCATCATTGTCAACGTTTTGCCGCTTTTCATGTGCTTTAAAGGCGATTCGAATCTACCTCCTGAAATCTGTTTCCTGCAATTCTGCCTTGATTTCACATCCTCTTCTTTGCCTTCCCTCAATATATTTGTGGACGAGAGTTATCATTTATAACTCTGCAGGTTTGTGAATTGCAGTGCCCTGAAGCTCCATTTTACAACTCGCTTTTTTGGGAGCTGGCCGCAAAAGCGCAGGATGGCTTCAGGCCATGTTCTGGTTCCGGGGGGGGGGGGAGGATGAGCCTGTGGTTAATTCTTCTTCCTGATGGGAAAATAGAGTGTCCTGTTCCTGTCCCAACAACAAGAGGTAGTCTCTCACTGGTTCCCCATCTTCCCGTTCAGCCTCAGGACAAATTGCAACCTGTACGGAACAGGAGGTTAAAGGTGCTGATGCTCCAAGTAGGGAGATTGTTAGTAAAGCGGCTGGAATGGCGACCCCGGGCACAAGGAGAAGAGAAATGAGGTGCGTTTTAGAAACCTTTCCCCATCACATGGTGTACCATCTTTTTGTTTTCTCATGCATGTTTTCGATGTAGGAAGATGTCCTTGAACCTGGAGATTTGGGACCCATGCGATGGGTACCACGCAGTATTACTTTAAAGGGTCTGTGTTTGCTCACCCAACCTCACCAAACCTCTCAGCCCCAAGAGTATCCACCCTTATGTCTCATCCAGCTGTGGGTCTAGATATGGTCAATCTAGGTTGCATCACAGCCCCTGAACGCATTGTGTAAGAATTTCTCTCTCTTTCACTGTCTTTGTTTCATGGGTTTTTCGAAGTAATTTATTTTTATACTGGGATTTAGCTGCTTTTCACTGCTGTGTTTATGCCGCTTTACACCCACTTGACACACTAACAGAGAGATATCAATACATAGGTTTTAAGATTATTACTAGTCAGATATATTCTTGTGCGGTGAATAGGGCGTGTTGAGTCCAGTTCTCTGAGCAAGGAGTAGGTCTTGTCTATTACATATTGGGTTTATGGAACGGTATCTGAGCTAATTTGAAACGCTTGTTTTATGTATCACCCCACCTCACCTTTCCCGTTAAGCAGCCATAGTGTGTTTTCTGCATGTGTGACTCTGTTCTGTTTTGTAATTCAGTTCAAGTGTAACGGTTTTTACATTCCCTCTATAAGTGATACCTTATGAGAAGTGTCCTTTTCTGTGTGACTTATTTCACTTAGAATCGTCGAACCTAAATCCACTCATCATGCTGCTACTAGCCTTATGAGATTGATTTCATGGCTGAGTGATATTCCATTGTACATAAGGACCACAACTTCTTTATCCATTTTTCTCTTTCCAGGGATATTGAAGGTGGAATGAAGTGGAGGTCCTTGTCAACAGAGCAGCCCTAAACTTTGGGGTGCTTGTGTCTTGCTGATTTTTCATTTTCCCAATTTATACCCCCATGAGTGGAAGTGCCCTATGCTCTCTAAGCTGTGTTTTTTAGATGTTTCAGGACACACCGTACACTTCTCCAAAGTGGCTGTTGGCAATTTACATCCCGCCCATCAGTGTAGCAAGGCTCCCATTTCTCCATGGCCTGTCCTGCATTTCTGGTTTTGAGACTTTTTTCAGCATGGCCCTTTTGACAGATGGGTAGCGAGTCTTCTTTGTAGCGCTGATTTGCCTTTCCAGGTTGCTTGGTCGGCCAAAAAGGGCGTATGCGTTTTTTCCTGAATATATTCAGGAAAAAACGCATACGCCCTTTTTGGCCAAGGGCATCATTGTCAATGTTTTGCCGCTTTTCATGTGCTTTAAAGGCGATTCAAATCTACCTCCTGAAATCTGTTTCCTGCAATTCTGCCTTGATTTCAAATCCTCTTCTTTGCCTTCCCTCAATATATTTGTGGACGAGAGTTATCATTTATAACTCTGCAGGTTTGTGAATTGCAGTGCCCTGAAGCTCCATTTTACAACTCGCTTTTTTGGGAGCTGGCCGCAAAAGCGCTGGATGGCTTCAGGCCCTGTTCTGGTTCCGGGTGGGATGATGAGCCTGTGGTTAATTCTTCTTCCTGATGGGAAAATAGAGTGACCTGTGCCTGTCCCAAAACCAAGAGCTAGTCTCTCACTGGTTCCCCGTCTACCCGTTCATCCTCAGGACAAATTGCAACCTGTACGGAACAGGAGGTTAAAGGTGCTGATGCTCCAAGTAGGGAGATTGTTAGTAAAGCGGCTGGAATGGCCAACCCGGGCACAAGGAGAAGAGAAATGAGGTGCGTTTTAGAAACCTTTCCCCATCACATGGTGTACCATCTTTTTGTTTTCTCATGCATGTTTTCGATGTAGGAAGATGTCCTTGAACCTGGAGATTTGGGACCCATGCGATGGGTACCACGCAGTATTACTTTAAAGGGTCTGCGTTTGCCCACCCAACCTCACCAAACCTCTCAGCCCCAAGAGTGTCCACCCTTATGTCTCATCCATCTGTGGGTCTAGATATGGTCAATCCAGGTTGCATCACATCCCCTGAACGCATTGTGTAAGAATTTCTCTCTGTTTCACTGTCTTTGTTTCATGGGTTTTTCGAAGTAATTTATTTTTATAATGGGGTTTAGCTGCTTTTCACTGCGGTGTTTATGCTGCTTTACACCCACTTGACACACTAACAGAGAGATATCAATACATAGGTTTTAAGATTATTACTAGTCAGATATATTCTTGTGCAGTGAATAGGGCCGGTTGAGTCCAGTTCTCTGAGCAAGGAGTAGGTCTTGTCTATTACATATTGGGTTTATGGAACGGTATCTGAGCTAATTTGAAACCCGTGTTTTATGTATCACCCCACCTCACCTTTCCCGTTAAGCAGCCATAGTGTGTTTTCTGCATGTGTGACTCTGTTCTGTTTTGTAATTCAGTTCAAGTGTAACGCTTTTAACATTCCCTCTATAAGTGATACCTTATGAGAAGTGTCCTTTTCTGTGTGACTTATTTCACTTAGAATCGTCGTACCTAAATCCACTCATCATGCTGCTACTAGCCTTATGACATTGATTTCATGGCTGAGTGATATTCCATTGTACATAAGGACCACAACTTCTTTATCCATTTTTCTCTTTCCTGGGATATTGAAGGTGGAATGAAGTGGAGGTCCTTGTCAACAGAGCAGCCCTAAACTTTGGGGTGTTTGTGTCTTGCTGATTTTTCATTTTCCCAATTTATACCCCCATGAGTGGAAGTGCCCTATGCTCTCTAAGCTGTGTTTTTTAGATGTTTCAGGACACACCGTACACTCCTCCAGAGTGGCTGTTGGCAATTTACATCGCGCCCATCAGTGTAGCAAGGCTCCCATTTCTCCATGGCCTGTCCTGCATTTCTGGTTTGAGACTTTTTTCAGCATGGCCCTTTTGACCGATGGGTAGCGAGTCTTCTTTGTAGCCCTGATTTGCCTTTCCAGGTTGCTTGGTTGGCCAAAAAGGGCGTATGCATTTTTTCCTGAATATATTCAGGAAAAAACGCATACGCCCTTTTTGGCCAAGGGCATCATTGTCAACGTTTTGCCGCTTTTCATGTGCTTTAAAGGCGATTCGAATCTACCTCCTGAAATCTGTTTCCTGCAATTCTGCCTTGATTTCAAATCCTCTTCTTTGCCTTCCCTCAATATATTTGTGGACGAGTGTTATCATTTATAACTCTGCAGGTTTGTGAATTGCAGTGCCCTGAAGCTCCATTTTACAACTCGCTTTTTTGGGAGCTGGCCGCAAATGCGCTGGATGGCTTCAGGCCCTGTTCTGGTTCCGGGTGGGATGATGAGCCTGTGGTTAATTCTTCTTCCTGATGGGAAAATAGAGTGACCTGTGCCTGTGCCAACAACAAGAGCTAGTCTCTCACTGGTTCCCCGTCTACCCGTTCATCCTCAGGACAAATTGCAACCTGTACGGAACAGGAGGTTAAAGGTGCTGATGCTCCAAGTAGGGAGATTGTTAGTAAAGCGGCTGGAATGGCGACCCCGGGCACAAGGAGAAGAGAAATGAGGTGCGTTTTAGAAACCTTTCCCCATCACATGGTGTACCATCTTTTTGTTTTCTCATGCATGTTTTCGATGTAGGAAGATGTCCTTGAACCTGGAGATTTGGGACCCATGCGATGGGTACCACGCAGTATTACTTTAAAGGGTCTGCGTTTGCTCACCCAACCTCACCAAACCTCTCAGCCCCAAGAGTGTCCACCCTTATGTCTCATCCAGCTGTGGGTCTAGATATGGTCAATCTAGGTTGCATCACAGCCCCTGAACGCATTGTGTAAGAATTTCACTCTCTTTCACTGTCTTTGTTTCATGGGTTTTTCGAAGTAATTTATTTTTATACTGGGGTTTAGCTGCTTTTCACTGCTGTGTTTATGCCACTTTACACCCACTTGACACACTAACAGAGAGACATCAATACATAGGTTTTAAGATTATTACTAGTCAGATATATTCTTGTGCGGTGAATAGGGCGTGTTGAGTCCAGTTCTCTGAGCAAGGAGTAGGAGTTGTCTATTACATATTGGGTTTATGGAACGGTATCTGAGCTAATTTGAAACCCTTGTTTTATGTATCACCCCACCTCACCTTTCCCGTTAAGTAGCCATAGTGTGTTTTCTGCATGTGTGACTCTGTTCTGTTTTGTAATTCAGTTCAAGTGTAACAGTTTTTACATTCCCTCTGTAAGTGATACCTTTTGAGAAGTGTCCTTTTCTGTGTGACTTATTTCACTTAGAATCGTCGAACCTAAATCCACTCATCATGCTGCTACTAGCCTTATGACATTGATTTCATGGCTGAGTGATATTCCATTGTACATAAGGACCACAACTTCTTTATCCATTTTTCTCTTTCCTGGGATATTGAAGGTGGAATGAAGTGGAGGTCCTTGTCAACAGAGCAGCCCTAAACTTTGGGGTGTTTGTGTCTTGCTGATTTTTCATTTTCCCAATTTATACCCCCATGAGTGGAAGTGCCCTATGCTCTCTAAGCTGTGTTTTTTAGATGTTTCAGGACACACCGTACACTTCTCCAAAGTGGCTGTTGGCAATTTACATCCCGCCCATCAGTGTAGCAAGGCTCCCATTTCTCCATGGCCTGTCCTGCATTTCTGGTTTTGAGACTTTTTTCAGCATGGCCCTTTTGACCGATGGGTAGCGAGTCTTCTTTGTTGCCCTGATTTGCTTTTCCTGGTTGCTTGCTTGGCCAAAAAGGGCGTATGCATTTTTTCCTGAATATATTCAGGAAAAAACGCATACGCCCTTTTTGGCCAAGGGCATCATTGTCAACGTTTTGCCGCTTTTCATGTGCTTTAAAGGCGATTCGAATCTACCTCCTGAAATCTGTTTCCTGCAATTCTGCCTTGATTTCACATCCTCTTCTTTGCCTTCCCTCAATATATTTGTGGACGAGAGTTATCATTTATAACTCTGCAGGTTTGTGAATTGCAGTGCCCTGAAGCTCCATTTTACAACTCGCTTTTTTGGGAGCTGGCCGCAAAAGCGCAGGATGGCTTCAGGCCATGTTCTGGTTCCGGGGGGGGGGGGAGGATGAGCCTGTGGTTAATTCTTCTTCCTGATGGGAAAATAGAGTGTCCTGTTCCTGTCCCAACAACAAGAGGTAGTCTCTCACTGGTTCCCCATCTTCCCGTTCAGCCTCAGGACAAATTGCAACCTGTACGGAACAGGAGGTTAAAGGTGCTGATGCTCCAAGTAGGGAGATTGTTAGTAAAGCGGCTGGAATGGCGACCCCGGGCACAAGGAGAAGAGAAATGAGGTGCGTTTTAGAAACCTTTCCCCATCACATGGTGTACCATCTTTTTGTTTTCTCATGCATGTTTTCGATGTAGGAAGATGTCCTTGAACCTGGAGATTTGGGACCCATGCGATGGGTACCACGCAGTATTACTTTAAAGGGTCTGCGTTTGCTCACCCAACCTCACCAAACCTCTCAGCCCCAAGAGTGTCCACCCTTATGTCTCATCCAGCTGTGGGTCTAGATATGGTCAATCTAGGTTGCATCACAGCCCCTGAACGCATTGTGTAAGAATTTCTCTCTCTTTCACTGTCTTTGTTTCATGGGTTTTTCGAAGTAATTTATTTTTATACTGGGATTTAGCTGCTTTTCACTGCTGTGTTTATGCCGCTTTACACCCACTTGACACACTAACAGAGAGATATCAATACATAGGTTTTAAGATTATTACTAGTCAGATATATACTTGTGCGGTGAATAGGGCGTGTTGAGTCCAGTTCTCTGAGCAAGGAGTAGGTCTTGTCTATTACATATTGGGTTTATGGAACGGTATCTGAGCTAATTTGAAACGCTTGTTTTATGTATCACCCCACCTCACCTTTCCCGTTAAGCAGCCATAGTGTGTTTTCTGCATGTGTGACTCTGTTCTGTTTTGTAATTCAGTTCAAGTGTAACGGTTTTTACATTCCCTCTATAAGTGATACCTTATGAGAAGTGTCCTTTTCTGTGTGACTTATTTCACTTAGAATCGTCGAACCTAAATCCACTCATCATGCTGCTACTAGCCTTATGAGATTGATTTCATGGCTGAGTGATATTCCATTGTACATAAGGACCACAACTTCTTTATCCATTTTTCTCTTTCCAGGGATATTGAAGGTGGAATGAAGTGGAGGTCCTTGTCAACAGAGCAGCCCTAAACTTTGGGGTGCTTGTGTCTTGCTGATTTTTCATTTTCCCAATTTATACCCCCATGAGTGGAAGTGCCCTATGCTCTCTAAGCTGTGTTTTTTAGATGTTTCAGGACACACCGTACACTTCTCCAAAGTGGCTGTTGGCAATTTACATCCCGCCCATCAGTGTAGCAAGGCTCCCATTTCTCCATGGCCTGTCCTGCATTTCTGGTTTTGAGACTTTTTTCAGCATGGCCCTTTTGACAGATGGGTAGCGAGTCTTCTTTGTAGCGCTGATTTGCCTTTCCAGGTTGCTTGGTCGGCCAAAAAGGGCGTATGCGTTTTTTCCTGAATATATTCAGGAAAAAACGCATACGCCCTTTTTGGCCAAGGGCATCATTGTCAATGTTTTGCCGCTTTTCATGTGCTTTAAAGGCGATTCAAATCTACCTCCTGAAATCTGTTTCCTGCAATTCTGCCTTGATTTCAAATCCTCTTCTTTGCCTTCCCTCAATATATTTGTGGACGAGAGTTATCATTTATAACTCTGCAGGTTTGTGAATTGCAGTGCCCTGAAGCTCCATTTTACAACTCGCTTTTTTGGGAGCTGGCCGCAAAAGCGCTGGATGGCTTCAGGCCCTGTTCTGGTTCCGGGTGGGATGATGAGCCTGTGGTTAATTCTTCTTCCTGATGGGAAAATAGAGTGACCTGTGCCTGTCCCAAAACCAAGAGCTAGTCTCTCACTGGTTCCCCGTCTACCCGTTCATCCTCAGGACAAATTGCAACCTGTACGGAACAGGAGGTTAAAGGTGCTGATGCTCCAAGTAGGGAGATTGTTAGTAAAGCGGCTGGAATGGCCAACCCGGGCACAAGGAGAAGAGAAATGAGGTGCGTTTTAGAAACCTTTCCCCATCACAGGGTGTACCATCATTTTGTTTTCTCATGCATGTTTTCGATGTAGGAAGATGTCCTTGAACCTGGAGATTTGGGACCCATGCGATGGGTACCACGCAGTATTACGTTAAAGGGTCTGCGTTTGCTCACCCAACCTCAACAAACCTCTCAGCCCCAAGAGTGTCCACCCTTATGTCTCATCCAGCTGTGGGTCTAGATATGGTCAATCCAGGTTGCATCACAGCCCCTGAACGCATTGTGTAAGTATTTCTCTCTCTTTCACTGTCTTTGTTTCATTGGTTTTTCAAAGTAATTTATTTTTACAATGGGGTTTAGCTGCTTTTCACTGCTGTGTTTATGCCGCTTTACACCCACTTGACACACTAACAGAGAGATATCAATACATAGGTTTTAAGATTATTACTAGTCAGATATATTCTTGTGCGGTGAATAGGGCGTGTTGAGTCCAGTTCTCTGAGCAAGGAGTAGGTCTTGTCTATTACATATTGGGTTTATGGAACGGTATCTGAGCTAATTTGAAACCCTTGTTTTATGTATCACCCCACCTCACCTTTCCCGTTAAGTAGCCATAGTGTGTTTTCTGCATGTGTGACTCTGTTCTGTTTTGTAATTCAGTTCAAGTGTAACAGTTTTTACATTCCCTCTATAAGTGATACCTTATGAGAAGTGTCCTTTTCTGTGTGACTTATTTCACTTAGAATCGTCGAACCTAAATCCACTCATCATGCTGCTACTAGCCTTATGACATTGATTTCATGGCTGAGTGATATTCCATTGTACATAAGGACCACAACTTCTTTATCCATTTTTCTCTTTCCTGGGATATTGAAGGTGGAATGAAGTGGAGGTCCTTGTCAACAGAGCAGCCCTAAACTTTGGGGTGTTTGTGTCTTGCTGATTTTTCATTTTCCCAATTTATACCCCCATGAGTGGAAGTGCCCTATGCTCTCTAAGCTGTGTTTTTTAGATGTTTCAGGACACACCGTACACTCCTCCAGAGTGGCTGTTGGCAATTTACATCGCGCCCATCAGTGTAGCAAGGCTCCCATTTCTCCATGGCCTGTCCTGCATTTCTGGTTTTGAGACTTTTTTCAGCATGGCCCTTTTGACCGATGGGTAGCGAGTCTTCTTTGTAGCCCTGATTTGCCTTTCCAGGTTGCTTGGTTGGCCAAAAAGGGCGTATGCATTTTTTCCTGAATATATTCAGGAAAAAACGCATACACCCTTTTTGGCCAAGGGCATCATTGTCAACGTTTTGCCGCTTTTCATGTGCTTTAAAGGCGATTCGAATCTACCTCCTGAAATCTGTTTCCTGCAATTCTGCCTTGATTTCAAATCCTCTTCTTTGCCTTCCCTCAATATATTTGTGGACGAGAGTTATCATTTATATCTCTGCAGGTTTGTGAATTGCAGTGCCCTGAAGCTCCATTTTACAACTCGCTTTTTTGGGAGCTGGCCGCAAAAGCGCAGGATGGCTTCAGGCCCTGTTCTGGTTCCGGGAGGGGGTAGGATGAGCCTGTGGTTAATTCTTCTTCCTGATGGGAAAATAGAGTGACCTGTTCCTGTCCCAACAACAAGAGCTAGTCTCTCACTGTTTCCCCATCTTCCCGTTCAGCCTCAGGACAAATTGCAACCTGTACGGAACAGGAGGTTAAAGGTGCTGATGCTCCAAGTAGGGAGATTGTTAGTAAAGCGGCTGGAATGGCGACCCGGGCACAAGGAGAAGAGAAATGAGGTGCGTTTTAGAAACCTTTCCCCATCACATGGTGTACCATCTTTTTGTTTTCTCATGCATGTTTTCGATGTAGGAAGATGTCCTTGAACCTGGAGATTTGGGACCCATGCGATGGGTACCACGCAGTATTACTTTAAAGGGTCTGCGTTTGCTCACCCAACCTCACCAAACCTCTCAGCCCCAAGAGTGTCCACCCTTATGTCTCATCCAGCTGTGGGTCTAGATATGGTCAATCCATGTTGCATCACAGCCCCTGAGCGCATTGTGTAAGAATTTCTCTCTCTTTCACTGTCTTTGTTTCATGGGTTTTTTGAAGTAATTTATTTTTATACTGGGGTTTAGCTGCTTTTCACTGCTGTGTTTATCCCGCTTTACATCCACTTGACACACTAACAGAGAGATATCAATACATAGGTTTTAAGATTATTACTAGTCAGATATATTCTTGTGCGGTGAATAGGGCGTGTTGAGTCCAGTTCTCTGAGCAAGGAGTAGGTCTTGTCTATTACATATTGGGTTTATGGAACGGTATCTGAGCTAATTTGAAACCCTTGTTTTATGTATCACCCCACCTCACCTTTCCCGTTAAGCAGCCATAGTGTGTTTTCTGCATGTGTGACTCTGTTCTGTTTTGTAATTCAGTTCAAGTGTAACGGTTTTTACATTCCCTCTATAAGTGATACCTTATGAGAAGTGTCCTTTTCTGTGTGACTTATTTCACTTAGAATCGTCGTACCTAAATCCACTCATCATGCTGCTACTAGCCTTATGAGATTGATTTCATGGCTGAGTGATATTCCATTGTACATAAGGACCACAACTTCTGTATCCATTTTTCTCTTTCCTGGGATATTGAAGGTGGAATGAAGTGGAGGTCCTTGTCAACAGAGCAGCCCTAAACTTTGGGGTGCTTGTGTCTTGCTGATTTTTCATTTTCCCAATTTATACCCCCATGAGTGGAAGTGCCCTATGCTCTCTAAGCTGTGTTTTTTAGATGTTTCAGGACACACCGTACACTCCTCCAGAGTGGCTGTTGGCAATTTACATCGCGCCCATCAGTGTAGCAAGGCTCCCATTTCTCCATGGCCTGTCCTGCATTTCTGGTTTGAGACTTTTTTCAGCATGGCCCTTTTGACCGATGGGTAGCGAGTCTTCTTTGTAGCCCTGATTTGCCTTTCCAGGTTGCTTGGTTGGCCAAAAAGGGCGTATGCATTTTTTCCTGAATATATTCAGGAAAAAACGCATACGCCCTTTTTGGCCAAGGGCATCATTGTCAACGTTTTGCCGCTTTTCATGTGCTTTAAAGGCGATTCGAATCTACCTCCTGAAATCTGTTTCCTGCAATTCTGCCTTGATTTCAAATCCTCTTCTTTGCCTTCCCTCAATATATTTGTGGACGAGTGTTATCATTTATAACTCTGCAGGTTTGTGAATTGCAGTGCCCTGAAGCTCCATTTTACAACTCGCTTTTTTGGGAGCTGGCCGCAAATGCGCTGGATGGCTTCAGGCCCTGTTCTGGTTCCGGGTGGGATGATGAGCCTGTGGTTAATTCTTCTTCCTGATGGGAAAATAGAGTGACCTGTGCCTGTGCCAACAACAAGAGCTAGTCTCTCACTGGTTCCCCGTCTACCCGTTCATCCTCAGGACAAATTGCAACCTGTACGGAACAGGAGGTTAAAGGTGCTGATGCTCCAAGTAGGGAGATTGTTAGTAAAGCGGCTGGAATGGCGACCCCGGGCACAAGGAGAAGAGAAATGAGGTGCGTTTTAGAAACCTTTCCCCATCACATGGTGTACCATCTTTTTGTTTTCTCATGCATGTTTTCGATGTAGGAAGATGTCCTTGAACCTGGAGATTTGGGACCCATGCGATGGGTACCACGCAGTATTACTTTAAAGGGTCTGCGTTTGCTCACCCAACCTCACCAAACCTCTCAGCCCCAAGAGTGTCCACCCTTATGTCTCATCCAGCTGTGGGTCTAGATATGGTCAATCTAGGTTGCATCACAGCCCCTGAACGCATTGTGTAAGAATTTCACTCTCTTTCACTGTCTTTGTTTCATGGGTTTTTCGAAGTAATTTATTTTTATACTGGGGTTTAGCTGCTTTTCACTGCTGTGTTTATGCCACTTTACACCCACTTGACACACTAACAGAGAGACATCAATACATAGGTTTTAAGATTATTACTAGTGAGATATATTCTTGTGCGGTGAATAGGGCGTGTTGAGTCCAGTTCTCTGAGCAAGGAGTAGGTCTTGTCTATTACATATTGGGTTTATGGAACGGTATCTGAGCTAATTTGAAACCCTTGTTTTATGTATCACCCCACCTCACCTTTCCCGTTAAGTAGCCATAGTGTGTTTTCTGCATGTGTGACTCTGTTCTGTTTTGTAATTCAGTTCAAGTGTAACAGTTTTTACATTCCCTCTGTAAGTGATACCTTATGAGAAGTGTCCTTTTCTGTGTGACTTATTTCACTTAGAATCGTCGAACCTAAATCCACTCATCATGCTGCTACTAGCCTTATGACATTGATTTCATGGCTGAGTGATATTCCATTGTACATAAGGACCACAACTTCTTTATCCATTTTTCTCTTTCCTGGGATATTGAAGGTGGAATGAAGTGGAGGTCCTTGTCAACAGAGCAGCCCTAAACTTTGGGGTGTTTGTGTCTTGCTGATTTTTCATTTTCCCAATTTATACCCCCATGAGTGGAAGTGCCCTATGCTCTCTAAGCTGTGTTTTTTAGATGTTTCAGGACACACCGTACACTTCTCCAAAGTGGCTGTTGGCAATTTACATCCCGCCCATCAGTGTAGCAAGGCTCCCATTTCTCCATGGCCTGTCCTGCATTTCTGGTTTTGAGACTTTTTTCAGCATGGCCCTTTTGACCGATGGGTAGCGAGTCTTCTTTGTTGCCCTGATTTGCTTTTCCTGGTTGCTTGCTTGGCCAAAAAGGGCGTATGCATTTTTTCCTGAATATATTCAGGAAAAAACGCATACGCCCTTTTTGGCCAAGGGCATCATTGTCAACGTTTTGCCGCTTTTCATGTGCTTTAAAGGCGATTCGAATCTACCTCCTGAAATCTGTTTCCTGCAATTCTGCCTTGATTTCACATCCTCTTCTTTGCCTTCCCTCAATATATTTGTGGACGAGAGTTATCATTTATAACTCTGCAGGTTTGTGAATTGCAGTGCCCTGAAGCTCCATTTTACAACTCGCTTTTTTGGGAGCTGGCCGCAAAAGCGCAGGATGGCTTCAGGCCATGTTCTGGTTCCGGGGGGGGGGGGAGGATGAGCCTGTGGTGAATTCTTCTTCCTGATGGGAAAATAGAGTGTCCTGTTCCTGTCCCAACAACAAGAGGTAGTCTCTCACTGGTTCCCCATCTTCCCGTTCAGCCTCAGGACAAATTGCAACCTGTACGGAACAGGAGGTTAAAGGTGCTGATGCTCCAAGTAGGGAGATTGTTAGTAAAGCGGCTGGAATGGCGACCCCGGGCACAAGGAGAAGAGAAATGAGGTGCGTTTTAGAAACCTTTCCCCATCACATGGTGTACCATCTTTTTGTTTTCTCATGCATGTTTTCGATGTAGGAAGATGTCCTTGAACCTGGAGATTTGGGACCCATGCGATGGGTACCACGCAGTATTACTTTAAAGGGTCTGCGTTTGCTCACCCAACCTCACCAAACCTCTCAGCCCCAAGAGTGTCCACCCTTATGTCTCATCCAGCTGTGGGTCTAGATATGGTCAATCTAGGTTGCATCACAGCCCCTGAACGCATTGTGTAAGAATTTCTCTCTCTTTCACTGTCTTTGTTTCATGGGTTTTTCGAAGTAATTTATTTTTATACTGGGATTTAGCTGCTTTTCACTGCTGTGTTTATGCCGCTTTACACCCACTTGACACACTAACAGAGAGATATCAATACATAGGTTTTAAGATTATTACTAGTCAGATATATTCTTGTGCGGTGAATAGGGCGTGTTGAGTCCAGTTCTCTGAGCAAGGAGTAGGTCTTGTCTATTACATATTGGGTTTATGGAACGGTATCTGAGCTAATTTGAAACGCTTGTTTTATGTATCACCCCACCTCACCTTTCCCGTTAAGCAGCCATAGTGTGTTTTCTGCATGTGTGACTCTGTTCTGTTTTGTAATTCAGTTCAAGTGTAACGGTTTTTACATTCCCTCTATAAGTGATACCTTATGAGAAGTGTCCTTTTCTGTGTGACTTATTTCACTTAGAATCGTCGAACCTAAATCCACTCATCATGCTGCTACTAGCCTTATGAGATTGATTTCATGGCTGAGTGATATTCCATTGTACATAAGGACCACAACTTCTTTATCCATTTTTCTCTTTCCAGGGATATTGAAGGTGGAATGAAGTGGAGGTCCTTGTCAACAGAGCAGCCCTAAACTTTGGGGTGCTTGTGTCTTGCTGATTTTTCATTTTCCCAATTTATACCCCCATGAGTGGAAGTGCCCTATGCTCTCTAAGCTGTGTTTTTTAGATGTTTCAGGACACACCGTACACTTCTCCAAAGTGGCTGTTGGCAATTTACATCCCGCCCATCAGTGTAGCAAGGCTCCCATTTCTCCATGGCCTGTCCTGCATTTCTGGTTTTGAGACTTTTTTCAGCATGGCCCTTTTGACAGATGGGTAGCGAGTCTTCTTTGTAGCGCTGATTTGCCTTTCCAGGTTGCTTGGTCGGCCAAAAAGGGCGTATGCGTTTTTTCCTGAATATATTCAGGAAAAAACGCATACGCCCTTTTTGGCCAAGGGCATCATTGTCAATGTTTTGCCGCTTTTCATGTGCTTTAAAGGCGATTCAAATCTACCTCCTGAAATCTGTTTCCTGCAATTCTGCCTTGATTTCAAATCCTCTTCTTTGCCTTCCCTCAATATATTTGTGGACGAGAGTTATCATTTATAACTCTGCAGGTTTGTGAATTGCAGTGCCCTGAAGCTCCATTTTACAACTCGCTTTTTTGGGAGCTGGCCGCAAAAGCGCTGGATGGCTTCAGGCCCTGTTCTGGTTCCGGGTGGGATGATGAGCCTGTGGTTAATTCTTCTTCCTGATGGGAAAATAGAGTGACCTGTGCCTGTCCCAAAACCAAGAGCTAGTCTCTCACTGGTTCCCCGTCTACCCGTTCATCCTCAGGACAAATTGCAACCTGTACGGAACAGGAGGTTAAAGGTGCTGATGCTCCAAGTAGGGAGATTGTTAGTAAAGCGGCTGGAATGGCCAACCCGGGCACAAGGAGAAGAGAAATGAGGTGCGTTTTAGAAACCTTTCCCCATCACAGGGTGTACCATCATTTTGTTTTCTCATGCATGTTTTCGATGTAGGAAGATGTCCTTGAACCTGGAGATTTGGGACCCATGCGATGGGTACCACGCAGTATTACTTTAAAGGGTCTGCGTTTGCTCACCCAACCTCAACAAACCTCTCAGCCCCAAGAGTGTCCACCCTTATGTCTCATCCAGCTGTGGGTCTAGATATGGTCAATCCAGGTTGCATCACAGCCCCTGAACGCATTGTGTAAGTATTTCTCTCTCTTTCACTGTCTTTGTTTCATTGGTTTTTCAAAGTAATTTATTTTTACAATGGGGTTTAGCTGCTTTTCACTGCTGTGTTTATGCCGCTTTACACCCACTTGACACACTAACAGAGAGATATCAATACATAGGTTTTAAGATTATTACTAGTCAGATATATTCTTGTGCGGTGAATAGGGCGTGTTGAGTCCAGTTCTCTGAGCAAGGAGTAGGTCTTGTCTATTACATATTGGGTTTATGGAACGGTATCTGAGCTAATTTGAAACCCTTGTTTTATGTATCACCCCACCTCACCTTTCCCGTTAAGTAGCCATAGTGTGTTTTCTGCATGTGTGACTCTGTTCTGTTTTGTAATTCAGTTCAAGTGTAACAGTTTTTACATTCCCTCTATAAGTGATACCTTATGAGAAGTGTCCTTTTCTGTGTGACTTATTTCACTTAGAATCGTCGAACCTAAATCCACTCATCATGCTGCTACTAGCCTTATGACATTGATTTCATGGCTGAGTGATATTCCATTGTACATAAGGACCACAACTTCTTTATCCATTTTTCTCTTTCCTGGGATATTGAAGGTGGAATGAAGTGGAGGTCCTTGTCAACAGAGCAGCCCTAAACTTTGGGGTGTTTGTGTCTTGCTGATTTTTCATTTTCCCAATTTATACCCCCATGAGTGGAAGTGCCCTATGCTCTCTAAGCTGTGTTTTTTAGATGTTTCAGGACACACCGTACACTCCTCCAGAGTGGCTGTTGGCAATTTACATCGCGCCCATCAGTGTAGCAAGGCTCCCATTTCTCCATGGCCTGTCCTGCATTTCTGGTTTTGAGACTTTTTTCAGCATGGCCCTTTTGACCGATGGGTAGCGAGTCTTCTTTGTAGCCCTGATTTGCCTTTCCAGGTTGCTTGGTTGGCCAAAAAGGGCGTATGCATTTTTTCCTGAATATATTCAGGAAAAAACGCATACACCCTTTTTGGCCAAGGGCATCATTGTCAACGTTTTGCCGCTTTTCATGTGCTTTAAAGGCGATTCGAATCTACCTCCTGAAATCTGTTTCCTGCAATTCTGCCTTGATTTCAAATCCTCTTCTTTGCCTTCCCTCAATATATTTGTGGACGAGAGTTATCATTTATATCTCTGCAGGTTTGTGAATTGCAGTGCCCTGAAGCTCCATTTTACAACTCGCTTTTTTGGGAGCTGGCCGCAAAAGCGCAGGATGGCTTCAGGCCCTGTTCTGGTTCCGGGGGGGGTAGGATGAGCCTGTGGTTAATTCTTCTTCCTGATGGGAAAATAGAGTGACCTGTTCCTGTCCCAACAACAAGAGCTAGTCTCTCACTGTTTCCCCATCTTCCCGTTCAGCCTCAGGACAAATTGCAACCTGTACGGAACAGGAGGTTAAAGGTGCTGATGCTCCAAGTAGGGAGATTGTTAGTAAAGCGGCTGGAATGGCGACCCGGGCACAAGGAGAAGAGAAATGAGGTGCGTTTTAGAAACCTTTCCCCATCACATGGTGTACCATCTTTTTGTTTTCTCATGCATGTTTTCGATGTAGGAAGATGTCCTTGAACCTGGAGATTTGGGACCCATGCGATGGGTACCACGCAGTATTACTTTAAAGGGTCTGCGTTTGCTCACCCAACCTCACCAAACCTCTCAGCCCCAAGAGTGTCCACCCTTATGTCTCATCCAGCTGTGGGTCTAGATATGGTCAATCCATGTTGCATCACAGCCCCTGAGCGCATTGTGTAAGAATTTCTCTCTCTTTCACTGTCTTTGTTTCATGGGTTTTTTGAAGTAATTTATTTTTATACTGGGGTTTAGCTGCTTTTCACTGCTGTGTTTATCCCGCTTTACATCCACTTGACACACTAACAGAGAGATATCAATACATAGGTTTTAAGATTATTACTAGTCAGATATATTCTTGTGCGGTGAATAGGGCGTGTTGAGTCCAGTTCTCTGAGCAAGGAGTAGGTCTTGTCTATTACATATTGGGTTTATGGAACGGTATCTGAGCTAATTTGAAACCCTTGTTTTATGTATCACCCCACCTCACCTTTCCCGTTAAGCAGCCATAGTGTGTTTTCTGCATGTGTGACTCTGTTCTGTTTTGTAATTCAGTTCAAGTGTAACGGTTTTTACATTCCCTCTATAAGTGATACCTTATGAGAAGTGTCCTTTTCTGTGTGACTTATTTCACTTAGAATCGTCGTACCTAAATCCACTCATCATGCTGCTACTAGCCTTATGAGATTGATTTCATGGCTGAGTGATATTCCATTGTACATAAGGACCACAACTTCTGTATCCATTTTTCTCTTTCCTGGGATATTGAAGGTGGAATGAAGTGGAGGTCCTTGTCAACAGAGCAGCCCTAAACTTTGGGGTGCTTGTGTCTTGCTGATTTTTCATTTTCCCAATTTATACCCCCATGAGTGGAAGTGCCCTATGCTCTCTAAGCTGTGTTTTTTAGATGTTTCAGGACACACCGTACACTTCTCCAAAGTGGCTGTTGGCAATTTACATCCCGCCCATCAGTGTAGCAAGGCTCCCATTTCTCCATGGCCTGTCCTGCATTTCTGGTTTTGAGACTTTTTTCAGCATGGCCCTTTTGACCGATGGGTAGCGAGTCTTCTTTGTTGCCCTGATTTGCTTTTCCTGGTTGCTTGCTTGGCCAAAAAGGGCGTATGCATTTTTTCCTGAATATATTCAGGAAAAAACGCATACGCCCTTTTTGGCCAAGGGCATCATTGTCAACGTTTTGCCGCTTTTCATGTGCTTTAAAGGCGATTCGAATCTACCTCCTGAAATCTGTTTCCTGCAATTCTGCCTTGATTTCACATCCTCTTCTTTGCCTTCCCTCAATATATTTGTGGACGAGAGTTATCATTTATAACTCTGCAGGTTTGTGAATTGCAGTGCCCTGAAGCTCCATTTTACAACTCGCTTTTTTGGGAGCTGGCCGCAAAAGCGCAGGATGGCTTCAGGCCATGTTCTGGTTCCGGGGGGGGGGGAGGATGAGCCTGTGGTTAATTCTTCTTCCTGATGGGAAAATAGAGTGTCCTGTTCCTGTCCCAACAACAAGAGGTAGTCTCTCACTGGTTCCCCATCTTCCCGTTCAGCCTCAGGACAAATTGCAACCTGTACGGAACAGGAGGTTAAAGGTGCTGATGCTCCAAGTAGGGAGATTGTTAGTAAAGCGGCTGGAATGGCGACCCCGGGCACAAGGAGAAGAGAAATGAGGTGCGTTTTAGAAACCTTTCCCCATCACATGGTGTACCATCTTTTTGTTTTCTCATGCATGTTTTCGATGTAGGAAGATGTCCTTGAACCTGGAGATTTGGGACCCATGCGATGGGTACCACGCAGTATTACTTTAAAGGGTCTGCGTTTGCTCACCCAACCTCACCAAACCTCTCAGCCCCAAGAGTGTCCACCCTTATGTCTCATCCAGCTGTGGGTCTAGATATGGTCAATCTAGGTTGCATCACAGCCCCTGAACGCATTGTGTAAGAATTTCTCTCTCTTTCACTGTCTTTGTTTCATGGGTTTTTCGAAGTAATTTATTTTTATACTGGGATTTAGCTGCTTTTCACTGCTGTGTTTATGCCGCTTTACACCCACTTGACACACTAACAGAGAGATATCAATACATAGGTTTTAAGATTATTACTAGTCAGATATATTCTTGTGCGGTGAATAGGGCGTGTTGAGTCCAGTTCTCTGAGCAAGGAGTAGGTCTTGTCTATTACATATTGGGTTTATGGAACGGTATCTGAGCTAATTTGAAACGCTTGTTTTATGTATCACCCCACCTCACCTTTCCCGTTAAGCAGCCATAGTGTGTTTTCTGCATGTGTGACTCTGTTCTGTTTTGTAATTCAGTTCAAGTGTAACGGTTTTTACATTCCCTCTATAAGTGATACCTTATGAGAAGTGTCCTTTTCTGTGTGACTTATTTCACTTAGAATCGTCGAACCTAAATCCACTCATCATGCTGCTACTAGCCTTATGAGATTGATTTCATGGCTGAGTGATATTCCATTGTACATAAGGACCACAACTTCTTTATCCATTTTTCTCTTTCCAGGGATATTGAAGGTGGAATGAAGTGGAGGTCCTTGTCAACAGAGCAGCCCTAAACTTTGGGGTGCTTGTGTCTTGCTGATTTTTCATTTTCCCAATTTATACCCCCATGAGTGGAAGTGCCCTATGCTCTCTAAGCTGTGTTTTTTAGATGTTTCAGGACACACCGTACACTTCTCCAAAGTGGCTGTTGGCAATTTACATCCCGCCCATCAGTGTAGCAAGGCTCCCATTTCTCCATGGCCTGTCCTGCATTTCTGGTTTTGAGACTTTTTTCAGCATGGCCCTTTTGACAGATGGGTAGCGAGTCTTCTTTGTAGCGCTGATTTGCCTTTCCAGGTTGCTTGGTCGGCCAAAAAGGGCGTATGCGTTTTTTCCTGAATATATTCAGGAAAAAACGCATACGCCCTTTTTGGCCAAGGGCATCATTGTCAATGTTTTGCCGCTTTTCATGTGCTTTAAAGGCGATTCAAATCTACCTCCTGAAATCTGTTTCCTGCAATTCTGCCTTGATTTCAAATCCTCTTCTTTGCCTTCCCTCAATATATTTGTGGACGAGAGTTATCATTTATAACTCTGCAGGTTTGTGAATTGCAGTGCCCTGAAGCTCCATTTTACAACTCGCTTTTTTGGGAGCTGGCCGCAAAAGCGCTGGATGGCTTCAGGCCCTGTTCTGGTTCCGGGTGGGATGATGAGCCTGTGGTTAATTCTTCTTCCTGATGGGAAAATAGAGTGACCTGTGCCTGTCCCAAAACCAAGAGCTAGTCTCTCACTGGTTCCCCGTCTACCCGTTCATCCTCAGGACAAATTGCAACCTGTACGGAACAGGAGGTTAAAGGTGCTGATGCTCCAAGTAGGGAGATTGTTAGTAAAGCGGCTGGAATGGCCAACCCGGGCACAAGGAGAAGAGAAATGAGGTGCGTTTTAGAAACCTTTCCCCATCACAGGGTGTACCATCATTTTGTTTTCTCATGCATGTTTTCGATGTAGGAAGATGTCCTTGAACCTGGAGATTTGGGACCCATGCGATGGGTACCACGCAGTATTACTTTAAAGGGTCTGCGTTTGCTCACCCAACCTCAACAAACCTCTCAGCCCCAAGAGTGTCCACCCTTATGTCTCATCCAGCTGTGGGTCTAGATATGGTCAATCCAGGTTGCATCACAGCCCCTGAACGCATTGTGTAAGTATTTCTCTCTCTTTCACTGTCTTTGTTTCATTGGTTTTTCAAAGTAATTTATTTTTACAATGGGGTTTAGCTGCTTTTCACTGCTGTGTTTATGCCGCTTTACACCCACTTGACACACTAACAGAGAGATATCAATACATAGGTTTTAAGATTATTACTAGTCAGATATATTCTTGTGCGGTGAATAGGGCGTGTTGAGTCCAGTTCTCTGAGCAAGGAGTAGGTCTTGTCTATTACATATTGGGTTTATGGAACGGTATCTGAGCTAATTTGAAACCCTTGTTTTATGTATCACCCCACCTCACCTTTCCCGTTAAGTAGCCATAGTGTGTTTTCTGCATGTGTGACTCTGTTCTGTTTTGTAATTCAGTTCAAGTGTAACAGTTTTTACATTCCCTCTATAAGTGATACCTTATGAGAAGTGTCCTTTTCTGTGTGACTTATTTCACTTAGAATCGTCGAACCTAAATCCACTCATCATGCTGCTACTAGCCTTATGACATTGATTTCATGGCTGAGTGATATTCCATTGTACATAAGGACCACAACTTCTTTATCCATTTTTCTCTTTCCTGGGATATTGAAGGTGGAATGAAGTGGAGGTCCTTGTCAACAGAGCAGCCCTAAACTTTGGGGTGTTTGTGTCTTGCTGATTTTTCATTTTCCCAATTTATACCCCCATGAGTGGAAGTGCCCTATGCTCTCTAAGCTGTGTTTTTTAGATGTTTCAGGACACACCGTACACTCCTCCAGAGTGGCTGTTGGCAATTTACATCGCGCCCATCAGTGTAGCAAGGCTCCCATTTCTCCATGGCCTGTCCTGCATTTCTGGTTTTGAGACTTTTTTCAGCATGGCCCTTTTGACCGATGGGTAGCGAGTCTTCTTTGTAGCCCTGATTTGCCTTTCCAGGTTGCTTGGTTGGCCAAAAAGGGCGTATGCATTTTTTCCTGAATATATTCAGGAAAAAACGCATACACCCTTTTTGGCCAAGGGCATCATTGTCAACGTTTTGCCGCTTTTCATGTGCTTTAAAGGCGATTCGAATCTACCTCCTGAAATCTGTTTCCTGCAATTCTGCCTTGATTTCAAATCCTCTTCTTTGCCTTCCCTCAATATATTTGTGGACGAGAGTTATCATTTATATCTCTGCAGGTTTGTGAATTGCAGTGCCCTGAAGCTCCATTTTACAACTCGCTTTTTTGGGAGCTGGCCGCAAAAGCGCAGGATGGCTTCAGGCCCTGTTCTGGTTCCGGGGGGGGTAGGATGAGCCTGTGGTTAATTCTTCTTCCTGATGGGAAAATAGAGTGACCTGTTCCTGTCCCAACAACAAGAGCTAGTCTCTCACTGTTTCCCCATCTTCCCGTTCAGCCTCAGGACAAATTGCAACCTGTACGGAACAGGAGGTTAAAGGTGCTGATGCTCCAAGTAGGGAGATTGTTAGTAAAGCGGCTGGAATGGCGACCCGGGCACAAGGAGAAGAGAAATGAGGTGCGTTTTAGAAACCTTTCCCCATCACATGGTGTACCATCTTTTTGTTTTCTCATGCATGTTTTCGATGTAGGAAGATGTCCTTGAACCTGGAGATTTGGGACCCATGCGATGGGTACCACGCAGTATTACTTTAAAGGGTCTGCGTTTGCTCACCCAACCTCACCAAACCTCTCAGCCCCAAGAGTGTCCACCCTTATGTCTCATCCAGCTGTGGGTCTAGATATGGTCAATCCAGGTTGCATCACAGCCCCTGAGCGCATTGTGTAAGAATTTCTCTCTCTTTCACTGTCTTTGTTTCATGGGTTTTTTGAAGTAATTTATTTTTATACTGGGGTTTAGCTGCTTTTCACTGCTGTGTTTATCCCGCTTTACATCCACTTGACACACTAACAGAGAGATATCAATACATAGGTTTTAAGATTATTACTAGTCAGATATATTCTTGTGCGGTGAATAGGGCGTGTTGAGTCCAGTTCTCTGAGCAAGGAGTAGGTCTTGTCTATTACATATTGGGTTTATGGAACGGTATCTGAGCTAATTTGAAACCCTTGTTTTATGTATCACCCCACCTCACCTTTCCCGTTAAGCAGCCATAGTGTGTTTTCTGCATGTGTGACTCTGTTCTGTTTTGTAATTCAGTTCAAGTGTAACGGTTTTTACATTCCCTCTATAAGTGATACCTTATGAGAAGTGTCCTTTTCTGTGTGACTTATTTCACTTAGAATCGTCGTACCTAAATCCACTCATCATGCTGCTACTAGCCTTATGAGATTGATTTCATGGCTGAGTGATATTCCATTGTACATAAGGACCACAACTTCTGTATCCATTTTTCTCTTTCCTGGGATATTGAAGGTGGAATGAAGTGGAGGTCCTTGTCAACAGAGCAGCCCTAAACTTTGGGGTGCTTGTGTCTTGCTGATTTTTCATTTTCCCAATTTATACCCCCATGAGTGGAAGTGCCCTATGCTCTCTAAGCTGTGTTTTTTAGATGTTTCAGGACACACCGTACACTTCTCCAAAGTGGCTGTTGGCAATTTACATCCCGCCCATCAGTGTAGCAAGGCTCCCATTTCTCCATGGCCTGTCCTGCATTTCTGGTTTTGAGACTTTTTTCAGCATGGCCCTTTTGACCGATGGGTAGCGTGTCTTCTTTGTTGCCCTGATTTGCTTTTCCAGGTTGCTTGCTTGGCCAAAAAGGGCGTATGCATTTTTTCCTGAATATATTCAGGAAAAAACGCATACGCCCTTTTTGGCCAAGGGCATCATTGTCAACGTTTTGCCGCTTTTCATGTGCTTTAAAGGCGATTCGAATCTACCTCCTGAAATCTGTTTCCTGCAATTCTGCCTTGATTTCAAATCCTCTTCTTTGCCTTCCCTCAATATATTTGTGGACGAGAGTTATCATTTATAACTCTGCAGGTTTGTGAATTGCAGTGCCCTGAAGCTCCATTTTACAACTCGCTTTTTTGGGAGCTGGCCGCAAAAGCGCAGGATGGCTTCAGGCCATGTTCTGGTTCCGGGGGGGGGGGGGAGGATGAGCCTGTGGTTAATTCTTCTTCCTGATGGGAAAATAGAGTGACCTGTTCCTGTCCCAACAACAAGAGGTAGTCTCTCACTGGTTCCCCATCTTCCCGTTCAGCCTCAGGACAAATTGCAACCTGTACGGAACAGGAGGTTAAAGGTGCTGATGCTCCAAGTAGGGAGATTGTTAGTAAAGCGGCTGGAATGGCGACCCCGGGCACAAGGAGAAGAGAAATGAGGTGCGTTTTAGAAACCTTTCCCCATCACATGGTGTACCCTCTTTTTGTTTTCTCATGCATGTTTTCGATGTAGGAAGATGTCCTTGAACCTGGAGATTTGGGACCCATGCAATGGGTACCACGCAGTATTACTTTAAAGGGTCTGCGTTTGCTCACCCAACCTCACCAAACCTCTCAGCCCCAAGAGTGTCCACCCTTATGTCTCATCCAGCTGTGGGTCTAGATATGGTCAATCCAGGTTGCATCACAGCCCCTGAAGGCATTGTGTAAGAATTTCTCTCTCTTTCACTGTCTTTGTTTCATGGGTTTTTCGAAGTAATTTATTTTTATACTGGGGTTTAGCTGCTTTTCACTGCTGTGTTTATGCCGCTTTACACCCACTTGACACACTAACAGAGAGATATCAATACATAGGTTTTAAGATTATTACTAGTCAGATATATTCTTGTGCGGTGAATAGGGCGTGTTGAGTCCAGTTCTCTGAGCAAGGAGTAGGTCTTGTCTATTACATATTGGGTTTATGGAACGGTATCTGAGCTAATTTGAAACGCTTGTTTTATGTATCACCCCACCTCACCTTTCCCGTTAAGCAGCCATAGTGTGTTTTCTGCATGTGTGACTCTGTTCTGTTTTGTAATTCAGTTCAAGTGTAACGGTTTTTACATTCCCTCTATAAGTGATACCTTATGAGAAGTGTCCTTTTCTGTGTGACTTATTTCACTTAGAATCGTCGAACCTAAATCCACTCATCATGCTGCTACTAGCCTTATGACATTGATTTCATGGCTGAGTGATATTCCATTGTACATAAGGACCACAACTTCTGTATCCATTTTTCTCTTTCCTGGGATATTGAAGGTGGAATGAAGTGGAGGTCCTTGTCAACAGAGCAGCCCTAAACTTTGGGGTGCTTGTGTCTTGCTGATTTTTCATTTTCCCAATTTATACCCCCATGAGTGGAAGTGCCCTATGCTCTCTAAGCTGTGTTTTTTAGATGTTTCAGGACACACCGTACACTTCTCCAGAGTGGCTGTTGGCAATTTACATTCCGCCCATCAGTGTAGCAAGGCTCCCATTTCTCCATGGCCTGTCCTGCATTTCTGGTTTTGAGACTTTTTTCAGCATGGCCCTTTTGACCGATGGGTAGCGAGTCTTCTTTGTAGCCCTGATTTGCCTTTCCAGGTTGCTTGGTTGGCCAAAAAGGGCGTATGCGTTTTTTCCTGAATATATTCAGGAAAAAACGCATACGCCCTTTTTGGCCAAGGGCATCATTGTCAACGTTTTGCCGCTTTTCATGTGCTTTAAAGGCGATTCGAATCTACCTCCTGGAATCTGTTTCCTGCAAATCTGCCTTGATTTCAAATCCTCTTCTTTGCCCTCCCTCAATATATTTGTGGACGAGAGTTATGATTTATAACTCTGCAGGTTTGTGAATTGCAGTGCCCTGAAGCTCCATTTTACAACTCGCTTTTTTGGGAGCTGGCCGCAAAAGCGCAGGATGGCTTCAGGCCCTGTTCTGGTTCCCGGGGGGTGGATGAGCCTGTGGTTAATTCTTCTTCCTGATGGGAAGATAGAGTGACCTGTGCCTGTCCCAACACCAAGAGCTAGTCTCTCACTGGTTCCCCGTCTACCCGTTCATCCTCAGGACAAATTGCAACCTGTACGGAACAGGAGGTTAAAGGTGCTGATGCTCCAAGTAGGGAGATTGTTAGTAAAGCGGCTGGAATGGCCAACCCGGGCACAAGGAGAAGAGAAATGAGGTGCGTTTTAGAAACCTTTCCCCATCACATGGTGTACCATCATTTTGTTTTCTCATGCATGTTTTCGATGTAGGAAGATGTCCTTGAACCTGGAGATTTGGGACCCATGCGATGGGTACCACGCAGTATTACTTTAAAGGGTCTGCGTTTGCTCACCCAACCTCAACAAACCTCTCAGCCCCAAGAGTGTCCACCCTTATGTCTCATCCAGCTGTGGGTCTAGATATGGTCAATCCAGGTTGCATCACAGCCCCTGAACGCATTGTGTAAGAATTTCTCTCTCTTTCACTGTCTTTGTTTCATGGGTTTTACGAAGTAATTTATTTTTATACTGGGGTTTAGCTGCTTTTCACTGCTGTGTTTATGCTGCTTTATACCCACTTGACACACTAACAGAGAGATATCAATACATAGGTTTTAAGATTATTACTAGTCAGATATATTCTTGTGTAGTGAATAGGGCGTGTTGAGTCCAGTTCTCTGAGCAAGGAGTAGGTCTTGTCTATTACATATTGGGTTTATGGAACGGTATCTGAGCTAATTTGAAACCCTTGTTTTATGTATCACCCCACCTCACCTTTCCCTTTAAGCAGCCATAGTGTGTTTTCTGCATGTGTGACTCTGTTCTGTTTTGTAATTCAGTTCAAGTGTAACGGTTTATACATTCCCTCTATAAGTGATACCTTATGAGAAGTGTCCTTTTCTGTGTGACTTATTTCACTTAGAATCGTCGTACCTAAATCCACTCATCATGCTGCTACTAGCCTTATGACATTGATTTCATGGCTGAGTGATATTCCATTGTACATAAGGACCACAACTTCTTTATCCATTTTTCTCTTTCCTGGGATATTGAAGGTGGAATGAAGTGGAGGTCCTTGTCAACAGAGCAGCCCTAAACTTTGGGGTGCTTGTGTCTTGCTGATTTTTCATTTTCCCAATTTATACCCCCATGAGTGGAAGTGCCCTATGCACTCTAAGCTGTGTTTTTTAGATGTTTCAGGACACACCGTACACTTCTCCAGAGTGGCTGTTGGCAATTTACATCCCGCCCATCAGTGTAGCAAGGCTCCCATTTCTCCATGGCCTGTCCTGCATTTCTGGTTTTGAGACATTTTTCAGCATGGCCCTTTTGACCGATGGGTAGCGAGTCTTCTTTGTAGCGCTGATTTGCCTTTCCAGGTTGCTTGGTTGGCCAAAAAGGGCGTATGCGTTTTTTCCTGAATATATTCAGGAAAAAACGCATACGCCCTTTTTGGCCAAGGGCATCATTGTCAACGTTTTGCCGCTTTTCATGTGCTTTAAAGGCGATTCGAATCTACCTCCTGAAATCTGTTTCCTGCAATTCTGCCTTGATTTAAAATCCTCTTCTTTGCCTTCCCTCAATATATTTGTGGACGAGAGTTATCATTTATAACTCTGCAGGTTTGTGAATTGCAGTGCCCTGAAGCTCCATTTTACAACTCGCTTTTTTGGGAGCTGGCCGCAAAAGCGCTGGATGGCTTCAGGCCCTGTTCTGGTTCCGGGTGGGATGATGAGCCTGTGGTTAATTCTTCTTCCTGATGGGAAAATAGAGTGACCTGTGCCTGTCCCAAAACCAAGAGCTAGTCTCTCACTGGTTCCCCGTCTTCCCGTTCATCCTCAGGACAAATTGCAACCTGAATGGAACAGGAGGTTAAAAGTGCTGATGCTCCAAATAAGGAGATTGCTAGTAAAGCGGCTGGAATGGAGAACCTGGGCACAAGGAGATGAGAAATGAGGTGCGTTTTAGGTATTTTTCCCCATCACACGGTGTACCATCTTCTGGGTTTCTCATGCATGTTTTCGATTTAGGAAGATGCCCTTGAACCTGGAGATTTGGGACCCATGGCATGGGTACCACGCAGTATTACTTTAAAGGGTCTGCGTTTGCTCACCCAACCTCACCAAACCTCTCAGCCCCAAGAGTGTCCACCCTTATGTCTCATCCATATGTGGGTCTAGATATGGTCAATCCAGGTTGCATCACAGCCCCTGAACGCATTGTGTAAGAATTTCTCTCTCTTTCACTGTCTTTGTTTCATGGGTTTTTCGAAGTAATTTATTTTTATAATGGGGTTTAGCTGCTTTTCACTGCGGTGTTTATGCTGCTTTACACCCACTTGACACACTAACAGAGAGATATCAATACATAGGTTTTAAGATTATTACTAGTCAGATATATTCTTGTGTGGTGAATAGGGCGTGTTGAGTCCAGTTCTCTGAGCAAGGAGTAGGTCTTGTCTATTACATATTGGGTTTATGGAACGGTATCTGAGCTAATTTGAAACCCTTGTTTTATGTATCACGCCACCTCACCTTTCCCGTTAAGCAGCCATAGTGTGTTTTCTGCATGTGTGACTCTGTTCTGTTTTGTAATTCAGTTCAAGTGTAACGGTTTTTACATTCCCTCTATAAGTGATACCTTATGAGAAGTGTCCTTTTCTGTGTGACTTATTTCACTTAGAATCGTCGTACCTAAATCCACTCATCATGCTGCTACTAGCCTTATGAGATTGATTTCATGGCTGAGTGATATTCCATTGTACATAAGGACCACAACTTCTGTATCCATTTTTCTCTTTCCTGGGATATTGAAGGTGGAATGAAGTGGAGGTCCTTGTCAACAGAGCAGCCCTAAACTTTGGGGTGCTTGTGTCTTGCTGATTTTTCATTTTCCCAATTTATACCCCCATGAGTGGAAGTGCCCTATGCTCTCTAAGCTGTGTTTTTTAGATGTTTCAGGACACACCGTACACTTCTCCAGAGTGGCTGTTGGCAATTTACATCCTGCCCATCAGTGTAGCAAGGCTCCCATTTCTCCATGGCCTGTCCTGCATTTCTGGTTTAGAGACTTTTTTCAGCATGGCCCTTTTGACCGATGGGTAGCGAGTCTTCTTTGTAGTGCTGATTTGCCTTTCCAGGTTGCTTGGTGGGCCTAAAAGGGCGTATGCGTTTTTTCCTGAATATATTCAGGAAAAAACGCATACGCCCTTTTTGGCCAAGGGCATCATTGTCAACGTTTTGCCGCTTTTCTTGTGCTTTAAAGGCGATTCGAATCTACCTCCTGAAATCTGTTTCCTGCAATTCTGCCTTGATTTCAAATCCTCTTCTTTGCCTTCCCTCAATATATTTGTGGACGAGAGTTATCATTTATAACTCTGCAGGTTTGTGAATTGCAGTGCCCTGAAGCTCCATTTTACAACTCGCTTTTTTGGGAGCTGGCCGCAAAAGCGCTGGATGGCTTCAGGCCCTGTTCTGGTTCCGGGTGGGATGATGAGCCTGTGGTTAATTCTTCTTCCTGATGGGAAAATAGAGTGACCTGTGCCTGTGCCAACAACAAGAGCTAGTCTCTCACTGGTTCCCCGTCTACCCGTTCATCCTCAGGACAAATTGCAACCTGTACGGAACAGGAGGTTAAAGGTGCTGATGCTCCAAGTAGGGAGATTGTTAGTAAAGTGGCGGGAATGGCGAACCCGGGCACAAGGAGAAGAGAAATGAGGTGCGTTTTAGAAACCTTTCCCCATCACATGGTGTACCACCTTTTTGTTTTCTCATGCATGTTTTTGATGTAGGAAGATGTCCTTGAACCTGGAGATTTGGGACCCATGCGATGGGTACCACGCAGTATTACTTTAAAGGGTCTGCGTTTGCTCACCCAACCTCACCAAACCTCTCAGCCCCAAGAGTGTCCACCCTTATGTCTCATCCAGCTGTGGGTCTAGATATGGTCAATCCAGGTTGCATCACAGCCCCTGAACGCATTGTGTAAGAATTTCACTCTCTTTCACTGTCTTTGTTTCATGGGTTTTTCGAAGTAATTTATTTTTATACTGGGGTTTAGCTGCTTTTCACGGCTGTGTTTATGCCGCTTTACACCCACTTGACACACTAACAGAGAGATATCAATACATAGGTTTTAAGATTATTACTAGTCAGATATATTCTTGTGCGATGAATAGGGCGTGTTGAGTCCAGTTCTCTGAGCAAGGAGTAGGTCTTGTCTACTACATATTGGGTTTATGGAATGGTGTCTGAGCTAATTTGATACCCTTGTTTTATGTATCACCCCATCTCACCTTTTCCGTTAAGCAGCCATAGTCTGTTTTCTGCATGTGTGACTCTGTTCTGTTTTGTAATTCAGTTCAAGTGTAACGGTTTTTACATTCCCTCTAAAAGTGATACCTTATGAGAAGTGTCCTTTTCTGTGTGACTTATTTCACTTAGAATCGTCGTACCTAAATCCACTCATCATGCTGCTACTAACCTTATGACATTGATTTCATGGCTGAGTGATATTCCATTGTACATAAGGACCACAACTTCTTTATCCATTTTTCTCTTTCCTGGGATATTGAAGGTGGAATGAAGTGGAGGTCCTTGTCAACAGAGCAGCCCTCAACTTTGGGGTGCTTGTGTCTTGCTGATTTTTCATTTTCCCAATTTATACCCCCATGAGTGGAAGTGCCCTATGCTCTCTAAGCTGTGTTTTTCAGATGTTTCAGGACACACCATACACTTCTCCAGAGTGGCTGTTGGCAATTTACATCCCGCCCATCAGTATAGCAAGGCTCTCATTTCTCCATGGCCTGTCCTGCATTTCTGGTTTTGACACATTTTTCAGCATGGCCCTTTTGACCGATGGGAAGTGAGACTTCTTTGTGGCGCTGATTTGCCTTTCCAGGTTGCTTGGTTGGCCAAAAAGGGCGTATGCGTTTTTTCCTGAATATATTCAGGAAAAAACGCATACGCCCTTTTTGGCCAAGGGCATCATTGTCAACATTTTGCCGCTTTTCATGTGCTTTAAAGGCGATTCGAATCTACCTCCTGAAATCTGTTTCCTGCAATTCTGCCTTGATTTAAAATCCTCTTCTTTGCCTTCCCTCAATATATTTGTGGACGAGAGTTATCATTTATAACTCTGCAGGTTTGTGAATTGCAGTGCCCTGAACCTCCATTTTACAACTCGCTTTTTTGGGAGCTGGCCGCAAAAGTGCAGGATGGCTTCAGGCCCTGTTCTGGTTCCGGGGGGCAGGCTGAGCATGTGGTTAATTCTTCTTCCTGATGGGAAAATAGAGTGACCTGTGCCTGTCCCGACACCAAGAGCTAGTCTCTCGTTGGTTCCCCGTCTTCCCGTTCATCCTCAGGACAAATTGCAACCTGTACGGAACAGGAGGTTAAAGGTGCTGATGCTCCAAGTAGGGAGATTGCTAGTAAAGCGGCTGGAATGGCGAACCCGGGCACAAGGAGATGAGAAATGAGGTGCATTTTAGAAACCTTTCCCCATCACACGGTGTACCATCTTCTGGGTTTCTCATGCATGTTTTCGATGTAGGAAGATGCCCTTGAAGCTGGAGATTTGGGACCCATGCGATGGGTACCACGCAGTATTACTTTAAAGGGTCTGCGTTTGCTCACCCAACCTCACCAAACCTCTCACCCCCAAGAGTGTCCACCCTTATGTCTCATCCAGCTGTGGGTCTAGATATGGTCAATCCAGGTTGCATCACAGCCCCTGAACGCATTGTGTAAGAATTTCTCTCTCTTTCACTGTCGTTGTTTCATGGGTTTTTCAAAGTAATTTATTTTCATAATGGGGTTTAGCTGCTTTTCACTGCTGTGTTTATGCCGCTTTACACCCACTTGACACACTAACAGAGAGATATCAATACATAGGTTTTAAGTTTATTACTAGTCAGATATATTCTTGTGCGGTGAATAGGGCGTGTTGAGTCCAGTTCTCTGAGCAAGGAGTAGGTCTTGTCTACTACATATTGGGTTTATGGAACGGTATCTGAGCTAATTTGATACCCTTGTTTTATGTATCACCCCACCTCACCTTTCCCGTTAAGCAGCCATAGTGTGTTTTCTGCATGTGTGACTCTGTTCTGTTTTGTAATTCAGTTCAAGTGTAACGGTTTTTACATTCCCTCTATCAGTGATACCTTATGAGAAGTGTCCTTTTCTGTGTGACTTATTTCACTTAGAATCGTCGTACCTAAATCCACTCATCATGCTGCTACTAACCTTATGACATTGATTTCATGGCTGAGTGATATTCCATTGTACATAAGGACCACAACTTCTTTATCCATTTTTCTCTTTCCTGGGATATTTAAGGTGGAATGAAGTGGAGGTCCTTGTCAACAGAGCAGCCCTCAACTTTGGGGTGCTTGTGTCTTGCTGATTTTTAATTTTCCCAATTTATACCCCCATGAGTGGAAGTGCCCTATGCTCTCTAAGCTGTGTTTTTTCGATGTTTCAGGACTCACCGTACACTTCTCCAGAGTGGCTGTTGGCAATTTACATACCGCCCATCAGTGTAGCAAGGCTCCCATTTCTCCATGGCCTGTCCTGCATTTCTGGTTTTGACACTTTTTTCAGCATGGCCCTTTTGACCGATGGGAAGCGAGACTTCTCTGTAGCGCTGATTTGCCTTTCCAGGTTGCTTGGTTGGCCAAAAAGGGCGTATGCGTTTTTTCCTGAATATATTCAGGAAAAAACGCATACGCCCTTTTTGGCCAAGGGCATCATTGTCAACGTTTTGCCGCTTTTCATGTGCTTTAAAGGCGATTCGTATCTACCTCCTGAAATCTGTTTCGTGCAATTCTGCCTTGAATTCAAATCCTCTTCTTTGCCTTCCCTCAATATATTTGTGGACGAGAGTTATCATTTATAACTCTGCAGGTTTGTGAATTGCAGTGCCCTGAACCTCCATTTTACAACTCGCTTTTTTGGGAGCTGGCCGCAAAAGCGCAGGATGGCTTCAGGCCCTGTTCTGGTTCCGGGGGGCAGGCTGAGCCTGTGGTTAATTCTTCTTCCTGATGGGAAAATAGAGTGACCTGTGCCTGTCCCGACACCAAGAGCTAGTCTCTCGTTGGTTCCCCGTCTTCCCGTTCATCCTCAGGACAAATTGCAACCTGTACGGAACAGGAGGTTAAAGGTGCTGATGCTCCAAGTAGGGAGATTGCTAGTAAAGCGGCTGGAATGGCGAACACGGGCACAAGGAGATGAGAAATGAGGTGCGTTTTAGAAACCTTTCCCCATCACACGGTGTACCATCTTCTGGGTTTCTCATGCATGTTTTCGATGTAGGAAGATGCCCTTGAACCTGGAGATTTGGGACCCATGCGATGGGTACCACGCAGTATTACTTTAAAGGGTCTGCGTTTGCTCACCCAACCTCACCAAACCTCTCAGCCCCAAGAGTGTCCACCCTTATGTCTCATCCAGCTGTGGGTCTAGATATGGTCAATCCAGGTTGCATCACAGCCCCTGAACTCATTGTGTAAGAATTTCTATCTCTTTCACTGTCGTTGTTTCATGGGTTTTTCAAAGTAATTTATTTTCATAATGGGGTTTAGCTGCTTTTCACTGCTGTGTTTATGTCGCTTTACACCCACTTGACACACTAACAGAGAGATATCAATACATAGGTTTTAAGATTATTACTAGTCAGATATATTCTTGTGCGGTGAATAGGGCGTGTTGAGTCCAGTTCTCTGAGCAAGGAGTAGGTCTTGTCTACTACATATTGGGTTTATGGAACGGTATCTGAGCTAATTTGATACCCTTGTTTCATGTATCACCCCACCTCACCTTTCCCGTTAAGCAGCCATAGTGTGTTTTCTGCATGTGTGACTCTGTTCTGTTTTGTAATTCAGTTCAAGTGTAACGGTTTTTACATTCCCTCTATAAGTGATACCTTATGAGAAGTGTCCTTTTCTGTGTGACTTATTTCACTTAGAATCGTCGTACCTAAATCCACTCATCATGCTGCTACTAACCTTATGACATTGATTTCATGGCTGAGTGATATTCCATTGTACATAAGGACCACAACTTCTTTATCCATTTTTCTCTTTCCTGGGATATTTAAGGTGGAATGAAGTGGAGGTCCTTGTCAACAGAGCAGCCCTCAACTTTGGGGTGCTTGTGTCTTGCTGATTTTTCATTTTCCCAATTTATACCCCCATGAGTGGAAGTGCCCTATGCTCTCTAAGCTGTGTTTTTCAGATGTTTCAGGACACACCGTACACTTCTCCAGAGTGGCTGTTGGCAATTTACATCCCGCCCATCAGTGTAGCAAGGCTCCCATTTCTCCATGGCCTGTCCTGCATTTCTCGTTTTGACACTTTTTTCAGCATGGCCCTTTTGACCGATGGGAAGCGAGACTTCTCTGTAGCGCTGATTTGCCTTTCCAGGTTGCTTGGTTGGCCAAAAAGGGCGTATGCGTTTTTTCCTGAATATATTCAGGAAAAAACGCATACGCCCTTTTTGGCCAAGGGCATCATTGTCAACGTTTTGCCGCTTTTCATGTGCTTTAAAGGCGATTCGTATCTACCTCCTGAAATCTGTTTCGTGCAATTCTGCCTTGTTTTCAAATCCTCTTCTTTGCCTTCCCTCAATATATTTGTGGACGAGAGTTATCATTTATAACTCTGCAGGTTTGTGAATTGCAGTGCCCTGAACCTCCATTTTACAACTCGCTTTTTTGGGAGCTGGCCGCAAAAGCGCAGGATGGCTTCAGGCCCTGTTCTGGTTCCGGGGGGCAGGCTGAGCCTGTGGTTAATTCTTCTTCCTGATGGGAAAATAGAGTGACCTGTGCCTGTCCCGACACCAAGAGCTAGTCTCTCGTTGGTTCCCCGTCTTCCCGTTCATCCTCAGGACAAATTGCAACCTGTACGGAACAGGAGGTTAAAGGTGCTGATGCTCCAAGTAGGGAGCTTGCTAGTAAAGCGGCTGGAATGGCGAACCCGGGCACAAGGAGATGAGAAATGAGGTGCGTTTTAGAAACCTTTCCCCATCACACGGTGTACCATCTTCTGGATTTCTCATGCATGTTTTCGATGTAGGAAGATGCCCTTGAACCTGGAGATTTGGGACCCATGCGATGGGTACCACGCAGTATTACTTTAAAGGGTCTGCGTTTGCTCACCCAATCTCACCAAACCTCTCAGCCCCAAGAGTGTCCACCCTTATGTCTCATCTAGCTGTGGGTCTAGATATGGTCAATCCAGGTTGCATCACAGCCCCGGAACTCATTGTGTAAGAATTTCTATCTCTTTCACTGTCGTTGTTTCATGGGTTTTTCAAAGTAATTTATTTTCATAATGGGGTTTAGCTGCTTTTCACGGCTGTGTTTATGCCGCTTTACACCCACTTGACACACTAACAGAGAGATATCAATACATAGGTTTTAAGATTATTACTAGTCAGATATATTCTTGTGCGGTGAATAGGGCGTGTTGAGTCCAGTTCTCTGAGCAAGGAGTAGGTCTTGTCTATTACATATTGGGTTTATGGAACGGTATCTGAGCTAATTTGAAACGCTTGTTTTATGTATCACCCCACCTCACCTTTCCCGTTAAGCAGCCATAGTCTGTTTTCTGCATGTGTGACTCTGTTCTGTTTTGTAATTCAGTTCAAGTGTAACGGTTTTTACATTCCCTCTATCAGTGATACCTTATGAGAAGTGTCCTTTTCTGTGTGACTTATTTCACTTAGAATCGTCGTACCTAAATCCACTCATCATGCTGCTACTAACCTTATGACATTGATTTCATGGCTGAGTGATATTCCATTGTACATAAGGACCACAACTTCTTTATCCATTTTTCTCTTTCCTGGGATATTTAAGGTGGAATGAAGTGGAGGTCCTTGTCAACAGAGCAGCCCTCAACTTTGGGGTGCTTGTGTCTTGCTGATTTTTCATTTTCCCAATTTATACCCCCATGAGTGGAAGTGCCCTATGCTCTCTAAGCTGTGTTTTTCAGATGTTTCAGGACACACCGTACACTTCTCCAGAGTGGCTGTTGGCAATTTACATCCCGCCCATCAGTGTAGCAAGGCTCCCATTTCTCCATGGCCAGTCCTGCATTTCTGGTTTTGACACTTTTTTCAGCATGGCCCTTTTGACCGATGGGAAGCGAGACTTCTCTGTAGCGCTGATTTGCCTTTCCAGGTTGCTTGGTTGGCCAAAAAGGGCGTATGCGTTTTTTCCTGAATATATTCAGGAAAAAACGCATACGCCCTTTTTGGCCAAGGGCATCATTGTCAACGTTTTGCCGCTTTTCATGTGCTTTAAAGGCGATTCGTATCTACCTTCTGAAATCTGTTTCGTGCAATTCTGCCTTGATTTCAAATCCTCTTCTTTGCCTTCCCTCAATATATTTGTGGACGAGAGTTATCATTTATAACTCTGCAGGTTTGTGAATTGCAGTGCCCTGAACCTCCATTTTACAACTCGCTTTTTTGGGAGCTGGCCGCAAAAGCGCAGGATGGCTTCAGGCCCTGTTCTGGTTCCGGGGGGCAGGCTGAGCCTGTGGTTAATTCTTCTTCCTGATGGGAAAATACAGTGACCTGTGCCTGTCCCGACACCAAGAGCTAGTCTCTCGTTGGTTCCCCGTCTTCCCGTTCATCCTCAGGACAAATTGCAACCTGTACGGAACAGGTGGTTAAAGGTGCTGATGCTCCAAGTAGGGAGATTGCTAGTAAAGCGGCTGGAATGGCGAACCCGGGCACAAGGAGATGAGAAATGAGGTGCGTTTTAGAAACCTTTCCCCATCACACGGTGTACCATCTTCTGGATTTCTCATGCATGTTTTCGATGTAGGAAGATGCCCTTGAAGCTGGAGATTTGGGACCCATGCGATGGGTACCACGCAGTATTACTTTAAAGGGTCTGCGTTTGCTCACCCAACCTCACCAAACCTCTCAGCCCCAAGAGTGTCCACCCTTATGTCTCATCCAGCTGTGGGTCTAGATATGGTCAATCCAGGTTGCATCACAGCCCCTGAACTCATTGTGTAAGAATTTCTATCTCTTTCACTGTCGTTGTTTCATGGGTTTTTCAAAGTAATTTATTTTCATAATGGGGTTTAGCTGCTTTTCACGGCTGTGTTTATGCCGCTTTACACCCACTTGACACACTAACAGAGAGATATCAATACATAGGTTTTAAGATTATTACTAGTCAGATATATTCTTGTGCGATGAATAGGGCGTGTTGAGTCCAGTTCTCTGAGCAAGGAGTAGGTCTTGTCTACTACATATTGGGTTTATGGAATGGTGTCTGAGCTAATTTGATACCCTTGTTTTATGTATCACCCCATCTCACCTTTTCCGTTAAGCAGCCATAGTCTGTTTTCTGCATGTGTGACTCTGTTCTGTTTTGTAATTCAGTTCAAGTGTAACGGTTTTTACATTCCCTCTAAAAGTGATACCTTATGAGAAGTGTCCTTTTCTGTGTGACTTATTTCACTTAGAATCGTCGTACCTAAATCCACTCATCATGCTGCTACTAACCTTATGACATTGATTTCATGGCTGAGTGATATTCCATTGTACATAAGGACCACAACTTCTTTATCCATTTTTCTCTTTCCTGGGATATTGAAGGTGGAATGAAGTGGAGGTCCTTGTCAACAGAGCAGCCCTCAACTTTGGGGTGCTTGTGTCTTGCTGATTTTTCATTTTCCCAATTTATACCCCCATGAGTGGAAGTGCCCTATGCTCTCTAAGCTGTGTTTTTCAGATGTTTCAGGACACACCATACACTTCTCCAGAGTGGCTGTTGGCAATTTACATCCCGCCCATCAGTATAGCAAGGCTCTCATTTCTCCATGGCCTGTCCTGCATTTCTGGTTTTGACACATTTTTCAGCATGGCCCTTTTGACCGATGGGAAGTGAGACTTCTTTGTGGCGCTGATTTGCCTTTCCAGGTTGCTTGGTTGGCCAAAAAGGGCGTATGCGTTTTTTCCTGAATATATTCAGGAAAAAACGCATACGCCCTTTTTGGCCAAGGGCATCATTGTCAACATTTTGCCGCTTTTCATGTGCTTTAAAGGCGATTCGAATCTACCTCCTGAAATCTGTTTCCTGCAATTCTGCCTTGATTTAAAATCCTCTTCTTTGCCTTCCCTCAATATATTTGTGGACGAGAGTTATCATTTATAACTCTGCAGGTTTGTGAATTGCAGTGCCCTGAACCTCCATTTTACAACTCGCTTTTTTGGGAGCTGGCCGCAAAAGTGCAGGATGGCTTCAGGCCCTGTTCTGGTTCCGGGGGGCAGGCTGAGCATGTGGTTAATTCTTCTTCCTGATGGGAAAATAGAGTGACCTGTGCCTGTCCCGACACCAAGAGCTAGTCTCTCGTTGGTTCCCCGTCTTCCCGTTCATCCTCAGGACAAATTGCAACCTGTACGGAACAGGAGGTTAAAGGTGCTGATGCTCCAAGTAGGGAGATTGCTAGTAAAGCGGCTGGAATGGCGAACCCGGGCACAAGGAGATGAGAAATGAGGTGCATTTTAGAAACCTTTCCCCATCACACGGTGTACCATCTTCTGGGTTTCTCATGCATGTTTTCGATGTAGGAAGATGCCCTTGAACCTGGAGATTTGGGACCCATGCGATGGGTACCACGCAGTATTACTTTAAAGGGTCTGCGTTTGCTCACCCAACCTCACCAAACCTCTCACCCCCAAGAGTGTCCACCCTTATGTCTCATCCAGCTGTGGGTCTAGATATGGTCAATCCAGGTTGCATCACAGCCCCTGAACGCATTGTGTAAGAATTTCTCTCTCTTTCACTGTCGTTGTTTCATGGGTTTTTCAAAGTAATTTATTTTCATAATGGGGTTTAGCTGCTTTTCACTGCTGTGTTTATGCCGCTTTACACCCACTTGACACACTAACAGAGAGATATCAATACATAGGTTTTAAGTTTATTACTAGTCAGATATATTCTTGTGCGGTGAATAGGGCGTGTTGAGTCCAGTTCTCTGAGCAAGGAGTAGGTCTTGTCTACTACATATTGGGTTTATGGAACGGTATCTGAGCTAATTTGATACCCTTGTTTTATGTATCACCCCACCTCACCTTTCCCGTTAAGCAGCCATAGTGTGTTTTCTGCATGTGTGACTCTGTTCTGTTTTGTAATTCAGTTCAAGTGTAACGGTTTTTACATTCCCTCTATCAGTGATACCTTATGAGAAGTGTCCTTTTCTGTGTGACTTATTTCACTTAGAATCGTCGTACCTAAATCCACTCATCATGCTGCTACTAACCTTATGACATTGATTTCATGGCTGAGTGATATTCCATTGTACATAAGGACCACAACTTCTTTATCCATTTTTCTCTTTCCTGGGATATTTAAGGTGGAATGAAGTGGAGGTCCTTGTCAACAGAGCAGCCCTCAACTTTGGGGTGCTTGTGTCTTGCTGATTTTTAATTTTCCCAATTTATACCCCCATGAGTGGAAGTGCCCTATGCTCTCTAAGCTGTGTTTTTTCGATGTTTCAGGACTCACCGTACACTTCTCCAGAGTGGCTGTTGGCAATTTACATCCCGCCCATCAGTGTAGCAAGGCTCCCATTTCTCCATGGCCTGTCCTGCATTTCTGGTTTTGACACTTTTTTCAGCATGGCCCTTTTGACCGATGGGAAGCGAGACTTCTCTGTAGCGCTGATTTGCCTTTCCAGGTTGCTTGGTTGGCCAAAAAGGGCGTATGCGTTTTTTCCTGAATATATTCAGGAAAAAACGCATACGCCCTTTTTGGCCAAGGGCATCATTGTCAACGTTTTGCCGCTTTTCATGTGCTTTAAAGGCGATTCGTATCTACCTCCTGAAATCTGTTTCGTGCAATTCTGCCTTGAATTCAAATCCTCTTCTTTGCCTTCCCTCAATATATTTGTGGACGAGAGTTATCATTTATAACTCTGCAGGTTTGTGAATTGCAGTGCCCTGAACCTCCATTTTACAACTCGCTTTTTTGGGAGCTGGCCGCAAAAGCGCAGGATGGCTTCAGGCCCTGTTCTGGTTCCGGGGGGCAGGCTGAGCCTGTGGTTAATTCTTCTTCCTGATGGGAAAATAGAGTGACCTGTGCCTGTCCCGACACCAAGAGCTAGTCTCTCGTTGGTTCCCCGTCTTCCCGTTCATCCTCAGGACAAATTGCAACCTGTACGGAACAGGAGGTTAAAGGTGCTGATGCTCCAAGTAGGGAGATTGCTAGTAAAGCGGCTGGAATGGCGAACACGGGCACAAGGAGATGAGAAATGAGGTGCGTTTTAGAAACCTTTCCCCATCACACGGTGTACCATCTTCTGTGTTTCTCATGCATGTTTTCGATGTAGGAAGATGCCCTTGAACCTGGAGATTTGGGACCCATGCGATGGGTACCACGCAGTATTACTTTAAAGGGTCTGCGTTTGCTCACCCAACCTCACCAAACCTCTCAGCCCCAAGAGTGTCCACCCTTATGTCTCATCCAGCTGTGGGTCTAGATATGGTCAATCCAGGTTGCATCACAGCCCCTGAACTCATTGTGTAAGAATTTCTCTCTCTTTCACTGTCGTTGTTTCATGGGTTTTTCAAAGTAATTTATTTTCATAATGGGGTTTAGCTGCTTTTCACTGCTGTGTTTATGTCGCTTTACACCCACTTGACACACTAACAGAGAGATATCAATACATAGGTTTTAAGATTATTACTAGTCAGATATATTCTTGTGCGGTGAATAGGGCGTGTTGAGTCCAGTTCTCTGAGCAAGGAGTAGGTCTTGTCTACTACATATTGGGTTTATGGAACGGTATCTGAGCTAATTTGATACCCTTGTTTCATGTATCACCCCACCTCACCTTTCCCGTTAAGCAGCCATAGTGTGTTTTCTGCATGTGTGACTCTGTTCTGTTTTGTAATTCAGTTCAAGTGTAACGGTTTTTACATTCCCTCTATAAGTGATACCTTATGAGAAGTGTCCTTTTCTGTGTGACTTATTTCACTTAGAATCGTCGTACCTAAATCCACTCATCATGCTGCTACTAACCTTATGACATTGATTTCATGGCTGAGTGATATTCCATTGTACATAAGGACCACAACTTCTTTATCCATTTTTCTCTTTCCTGGGATATTTAAGGTGGAATGAAGTGGAGGTCCTTGTCAACAGAGCAGCCCTCAACTTTGGGGTGCTTGTGTCTTGCTGATTTTTCATTTTCCCAATTTATAACCCCATGAGTGGAAGTGCCCTATGCTCTCTAAGCTGTGTTTTTCAGATGTTTCAGGACACACCGTACACTTCTCCAGAGTGGCTGTTGGCAATTTACATCCCGCCCATCAGTGTAGCAAGGCTCCCATTTCTCCATGGCCTGTCCTGCATTTCTGGTTTTGACACTTTTTTCAGCATGGCCCTTTTGACCGATGGGAAGCGAGACTTCTCTGTAGCGCTGATTTGCCTTTCCAGGTTGCTTGGTTGGCCAAAAAGGGCGTATGCGTTTTTTCCTGAATATATTCAGGAAAAAACGCATACGCCCTTTTTGGCCAAGGGCATCATTGTCAACGTTTTGCCGCTTTTCATGTGCTTTAAAGGCGATTCGTATCTACCTCCTGAAATCTGTTTCGTGCAATTCTGCCTTGTTTTCAAATCCTCTTCTTTGCCTTCCCTCAATATATTTGTGGACGAGAGTTATCATTTATAACTCTGCAGGTTTGTGAATTGCAGTGCCCTGAACCTCCATTTTACAACTCGCTTTTTTGGGAGCTGGCCGCAAAAGCGCAGGATGGCTTCAGGCCCTGTTCTGGTTCCGGGGGGCAGGCTGAGCATGTGGTTAATTCTTCTTCCTGATGGGAAAATAGAGTGACCTGTGCCTGTCCCGACACCAAGAGCTAGTCTCTCGTTGGTTCCCCGTCTTCCCGTTCATCCTCAGGACAAATTGCAACCTGTACGGAACAGGAGGTTAAAGGTGCTGATGCTCCAAGTAGGGAGCTTGCTAGTAAAGCGGCTGGAATGGCGAACCCGGGCACAAGGAGATGAGAAATGAGGTGCGTTTTAGAAACCTTTCCCCATCACACGGTGTACCATCTTCTGGATTTCTCATGCATGTTTTCGATGTAGGAAGATGCCCTTGAACCTGGAGATTTGGGACCCATGCGATGGGTACCACGCAGTATTACTTTAAAGGGTCTGCGTTTGCTCACCCAATCTCACCAAACCTCTCAGCCCCAAGAGTGTCCACCCTTATGTCTCATCTAGCTGTGGGTCTAGATATGGTCAATCCAGGTTGCATCACAGCCCCGGAACTCATTGTGTAAGAATTTCTATCTCTTTCACTGTCGTTGTTTCATGGGTTTTTCAAAGTAATTTATTTTCATAATGGGGTTTAGCTGCTTTTCACGGCTGTGTTTATGCCGCTTTACACCCACTTGACACACTAACAGAGAGATATCAATACATAGGTTTTAAGATTATTACTAGTCAGATATATTCTTGTGCGGTGAATAGGGCGTGTTGAGTCCAGTTCTCTGAGCAAGGAGTAGGTCTTGTCTATTACATATTGGGTTTATGGAACGGTATCTGAGCTAATTTGAAACGCTTGTTTTATGTATCACCCCACCTCACCTTTCCCGTTAAGCAGCCATAGTCTGTTTTCTGCATGTGTGACTCTGTTCTGTTTTGTAATTCAGTTCAAGTGTAACGGTTTTTACATTCCCTCTATCAGTGATACCTTATGAGAAGTGTCCTTTTCTGTGTGACTTATTTCACTTAGAATCGTCGTACCTAAATCCACTCATCATGCTGCTACTAACCTTATGACATTGATTTCATGGCTGAGTGATATTCCATTGTACATAAGGACCACAACTTCTTTATCCATTTTTCTCTTTCCTGGGATATTTAAGGTGGAATGAAGTGGAGGTCCTTGTCAACAGAGCAGCCCTCAACTTTGGGGTGCTTGTGTCTTGCTGATTTTTCATTTTCCCAATTTATACCCCCATGAGTGGAAGTGCCCTATGCTCTCTAAGCTGTGTTTTTCAGATGTTTCAGGACACACCGTACACTTCTCCAGAGTGGCTGTTGGCAATTTACATCCCGCCCATCAGTGTAGCAAGGCTCCCATTTCTCCATGGCCAGTCCTGCATTTCTGGTTTTGACACTTTTTTCAGCATGGCCCTTTTGACCGATGGGAAGCGAGACTTCTCTGTAGCGCTGATTTGCCTTTCCAGGTTGCTTGGTTGGCCAAAAAGGGCGTATGCGTTTTTTCCTGAATATATTCAGGAAAAAACGCATACGCCCTTTTTGGCCAAGGGCATCATTGTCAACGTTTTGCCGCTTTTCATGTGCTTTAAAGGCGATTCGTATCTACCTTCTGAAATCTGTTTCGTGCAATTCTGCCTTGATTTCAAATCCTCTTCTTTGCCTTCCCTCAATATATTTGTGGACGAGAGTTATCATTTATAACTCTGCAGGTTTGTGAATTGCAGAGCCCTGAACCTCCATTTTACAACTCGCTTTTTTGGGAGCTGGCCGCAAAAGCGCAGGATGGCTTCAGGCCCTGTTCTGGTTCCGGGGGGCAGGCTGAGCCTGTGGTTAATTCTTCTTCCTGATGGGAAAATACAGTGACCTGTGCCTGTCCCGACACCAAGAGCTAGTCTCTCGTTGGTTCCCCGTCTTCCCGTTCATCCTCAGGACAAATTGCAACCTGTACGGAACAGGTGGTTAAAGGTGCTGATGCTCCAAGTAGGGAGATTGCTAGTAAAGCGGCTGGAATGGCGAACACGGGCACAAGGAGATGAGAAATGAGGTGCGTTTTAGAAACCTTTCCCCATCACACGGTGTACCATCTTCTGGGTTTCTCATGCATGTTTTCGATGTAGGAAGATGCCCTTGAAGCTGGAGATTTGGGACCCATGCGATGGGTACCACGCAGTATTACTTTAAAGGGTCTGCGTTTGCTCACCCAACCTCACCAAACCTCTCAGCCCCAAGAGTGTCCACCCTTATGTCTCATCCAGCTGTGGGTCTAGATATGGTCAATCCAGGTTGCATCACAGCCCCTGAACTCATTGTGTAAGAATTTCTATCTCTTTCACTGTCGTTGTTTCATGGGTTTTTCAAAGTAATTTATTTTCATAATGGGGTTTAGCTGCTTTTCACGGCTGTGTTTATGCCGCTTTACACCCACTTGACACACTAACAGAGAGATATCAATACATAGGTTTTAAGATTATTACTAGTCAGATATATTCTTGTGCGGTGAATAGGGCGTGTTGAGTCCAGTTCTCTGAGCAAGGAGTAGGTCTTGTCTACTACATATTGGGTTTATGGAATGGTGTCTGAGCTAATTTGATACCCTTGTTTTATGTATCACCCCATCTCACCTTTTCCGTTAAGCAGCCATAGTCTGTTTTCTGCATGTGTGACTCTGTTCTGTTTTGTAATTCAGATCAAGTGTAACGGTTTTTACATTCCCTCTAAAAGTGATACCTTATGAGAAGTGTCCTTTTCTGTGTGACTTATTTCACTTAGAATCGTCGTACCTAAATCCACTCATCATGCTGCTACTAACCTTATGACATTGATTTCATGGCTGAGTGATATTCCATTGTACATAAGGACCACAACTTCTTTATCCATTTTTCTCTTTCCTGGGATATTGAAGGTGGAATGAAGTGGAGGTCCTTGTCAACAGAGCAGCCCTCAACTTTGGGGTGCTTGTGTCTTGCTGATTTTTCATTTTCCCAATTTATACCCCCATGAGTGGAAGTGCCCTATGCTCTCTAAGCTGTGTTTTTCAGATGTTTCAGGACACACCATACACTTCTCCAGAGTGGCTGTTGGCAATTTACATCCCGCCCATCAGTATAGCAAGGCTCTCATTTCTCCATGGCCTGTCCTGCATTTCTGGTTTTGACACATTTTTCAGCATGGCCCTTTTGACCGATGGGAAGTGAGACTTCTTTGTGGCGCTGATTTGCCTTTCCAGGTTGCTTGGTTGGCCAAAAAGGGCGTATGCGTTTTTTCCTGAATATATTCAGGAAAAAACGCATACGCCCTTTTTGGCCAAGGGCATCATTGTCAACATTTTGCCGCTTTTCATGTGCTTTAAAGGCGATTCGAATCTACCTCCTGAAATCTGTTTCCTGCAATTCTGCCTTGATTTAAAATCCTCTTCTTTGCCTTCCCTCAATATATTTGTGGACGAGAGTTATCATTTATAACTCTGCAGGTTTGTGAATTGCAGTGCCCTGAACCTCCATTTTACAACTCGCTTTTTTGGGAGCTGGCCGCAAAAGTGCAGGATGGCTTCAGGCCCTGTTCTGGTTCCGGGGGGCAGGCTGAGCATGTGGTTAATTCTTCTTCCTGATGGGAAAATAGAGTGACCTGTGCCTGTCCCGACACCAAGAGCTAGTCTCTCGTTGGTTCCCCGTCTTCCCGTTCATCCTCAGGACAAATTGCAACCTGTACGGAACAGGAGGTTAAAGGTGCTGATGCTCCAAGTAGGGAGATTGCTAGTAAAGCGGCTGGAATGGCGAACCCGGGCACAAGGAGATGAGAAATGAGGTGCATTTTAGAAACCTTTCCCCATCACACGGTGTACCATCTTCTGGGTTTCTCATGCATGTTTTCGATGTAGGAAGATGCCCTTGAACCTGGAGATTTGGGACCCATGCGATGGGTACCACGCAGTATTACTTTAAAGGGTCTGCGTTTGCTCACCCAACCTCACCAAACCTCTCACCCCCAAGAGTGTCCACCCTTATGTCTCATCCAGCTGTGGGTCTAGATATGGTCAATCCAGGTTGCATCACAGCCCCTGAACGCATTGTGTAAGAATTTCTCTCTCTTTCACTGTCGTTGTTTCATGGGTTTTTCAAAGTAATTTATTTTCATAATGGGGTTTAGCTGCTTTTCACTGCTGTGTTTATGCCGCTTTACACCCACTTGACACACTAACAGAGAGATATCAATACATAGGTTTTAAGTTTATTACTAGTCAGATATATTCTTGTGCGGTGAATAGGGCGTGTTGAGTCCAGTTCTCTGAGCAAGGAGTAGGTCTTGTCTACTACATATTGGGTTTATGGAACGGTATCTGAGCTAATTTGATACCCTTGTTTTATGTATCACCCCACCTCACCTTTCCCGTTAAGCAGCCATAGTGTGTTTTCTGCATGTGTGACTCTGTTCTGTTTTGTAATTCAGTTCAAGTGTAACGGTTTTTACATTCCCTCTATCAGTGATACCTTATGAGAAGTGTCCTTTTCTGTGTGACTTATTTCACTTAGAATCGTCGTACCTAAATCCACTCATCATGCTGCTACTAACCTTATGACATTGATTTCATGGCTGAGTGATATTCCATTGTACATAAGGACCACAACTTCTTTATCCATTTTTCTCTTTCCTGGGATATTTAAGGTGGAATGAAGTGGAGGTCCTTGTCAACAGAGCAGCCCTCAACTTTGGGGTGCTTGTGTCTTGCTGATTTTTAATTTTCCCAATTTATACCCACATGAGTGGAAGTGCCCTATGCTCTCTAAGCTGTGTTTTTTCGATGTTTCAGGACTCACCGTACACTTCTCCAGAGTGGCTGTTGGCAATTTACATCCCGCCCATCAGTGTAGCAAGGCTCCCATTTCTCCATGGCCTGTCCTGCATTTCTGGTTTTGACACTTTTTTCAGCATGGCCCTTTTGACCGATGGGAAGCGAGACTTCTCTGTAGCGCTGATTTGCCTTTCCAGGTTGCTTGGTTGGCCAAAAAGGGCGTATGCGTTTTTTCCTGAATATATTCAGGAAAAAACGCATACGCCCTTTTTGGCCAAGGGCATCATTGTCAACGTTTTGCCGCTTTTCATGTGCTTTAAAGGCGATTCGTATCTACCTCCTGAAATCTGTTTCCTGCAATTCTGCCTTGATTTCAAATCCTCTTCTTTGCCTTCCCTCAATATATTTGTGGACGAGAGTTATCATTTATAACTCTGCAGGTTTGTGAATTGCAGTGCCCTGAACCTCCATTTTACAACTCGCTTTTTTGGGAGCTGGCCGCAAAAGCACAGGATGGCTTCAGGCCCTGTTCTGGTTCCGGGGGGCAGGCTGAGCCTGTGGTTAATTCTTCTTCCTGATGGGAAAATAGAGTGACCTGTGCCTGTCCCGACACCAAGAGCTAGTCTCTCGTTGGTTCCCCGTCTTCCCGTTCATCCTCAGGACAAATTGCAACCTGTACGGAACAGGAGGTTAAAGGTGCTGATGCTCCAAGTAGGGAGATTGCTAGTAAAGCGGCTGGAATGGCGAACCCGGGCACAAGGAGATGAGAAATGAGGTGCATTTTAGAAACCTTTCCCCATCACACGGTGTACCATCTTCTGGGTTTCTCATGCATGTTTTCGATGTAGGAAGATGCCCTTGAACCTGGAGATTTGGGACCCATGCGATGGGTACCACACAGTATTACTTTAAAGGGTCTGCGTTTGCTCACCCAACCTCACCAAACCTCTCAGCCCCAAGAGTGTCCACCCTTATGTCTCATCCAGCTGTGGGTCTAGATATGGTCAATCCAGGTTGCATCACAGCCCCTGAACTCATTGTGTAAGAATTTCTATCTCTTTCACTGTCGTTGTTTCATGGGTTTTTCAAAGTAATTTATTTTCATAATGGGGTTTAGCTGCTTTTCACGGCTGTGTTTATGCCGCTTTACACCCACTTGACACACTAACAGAGAGATATCAATACATAGGTTTGAAGATTATTACTAGTCAGATATATTCTTGTGCGGTGAATAGGGCGTCTTGAGTCCAGTTCTCTGAGCAAGGAGTAGGTCTTGTCTACTACATATTGGGTTTATGGAACGGTATCTGAGCTAATTTGATACCCTTGTTTTATGTATCACCCCACCTCAGCTTTCCCGTTAAGCAGCCATTGTCTGTTTTCTGCATGTGTGACTCTATTCTGTTTTGTAATTCAGTTCAAGTGTAACGGTTTTTACATTCCCTCTAAAAGTGATACCTTATGAGAAGTGTCCTTTTCTGTGTGACTTATTTCACTTAGAATCGTCGTACCTAAATCCACTCATCATGCTGCTACTAACCTTATGACATTGATTTCATGGCTGAGTGATATTCCATTGTACATAAGGACCACAACTTCTTTATCCATTTTTCTCTTTCCTTGGATATTTAAGGTGGAATGAAGTGGAGGTCCTTGTCAACAGAGCAGCCCTAAACTTTGGGGTGCTTGTGTCTTGCTGATTTTTAATTTTCCCAATTTATACCCCCATGAGTGGAAGTGCCCTATGCTCTCTAAGCTGTGTTTTTCAGATGTTTCAGGACACACCGTACACTTCTCCAGAGTGGCTGTTGGCAATTTACATCCCGCCCATCAGTGTAGCAAGGCTCTCATTTCTCCATGGCCTGTCCTGCATTTCTGGTTTTGACACATTTTTCAGCATGGCCCTTTTGACCGATGGGAAGTGAGACTTCTTTGTAGCGCTGATTTGCCTTTCCAGGTTGCTTGGTTGGCCAAAAAGGGCGTATGCGTTTTTTCCTGAATATATTCAGGAAAAAACGCATACGCCCTTTTTGGCCAAGGGCATCATTGTCAACATTTTGCCGCTTTTCATGTGCTTTAAAGGCGATTCGAATCTACCTCCTGAAATCTGTTTCCTGCAATTCTGCCTTGATTTAAAATCCTCTTCTTTGCCTTCCCTCAATATATTTGTGGACGAGAGTTATCATTTATAACTCTGCAGGTTTGTGAATTGCAGTGCCCTGAACCTCCATTTTACAACTCGCTTTTTTGGGAGCTGGCCGCAAAAGTGCAGGATGGCTTCAGGCCCTGTTCTGGTTCCGGGGGGCAGGCTGAGCATGTGGTTAATTCTTCTTCCTGATGGGAAAATAGAGTGACCTGTGCCTGTCCCGACACCAAGAGCTAGTCTCTCGTTGGTTCCCCGTCTTCCCGTTCATCCTCAGGACAAATTGCAACCTGTACGGAACAGGAGGTTAAAGGTGCTGATGCTCCAAGTAGGGAGATTGCTAGTAAAGCGGCTGGAATGGCGAACCCGGGCACAAGGAGATGAGAAATGAGGTGCATTTTAGAAACCTTTCCCCATCACACGGTGTACCATCTTCTGGGTTTCTCATGCATGTTTTCGATGTAGGAAGATGCCCTTGAACCTGGAGATTTGGGACCCATGCGATGGGTACCACGCAGTATTACTTTAAAGGGTCTGCGTTTGCTCACCCAACCTCACCAAACCTCTCACCCCCAAGAGTGTCCACCCTTATGTCTCATCCAGCTGTGGGTCTAGATATGGTCAATCCAGGTTGCATCACAGCCCCTGAACGCATTGTGTAAGAATTTCTCTCTCTTTCACTGTCGTTGTTTCATGGGTTTTTCAAAGTAATTTATTTTCATAATGGGGTTTAGCTGCTTTTCACTGCTGTGTTTATGCCGCTTTACACCCACTTGACACACTAACAGAGAGATATCAATACATAGGTTTTAAGTTTATTACTAGTCAGATATATTCTTGTGCGGTGAATAGGGCGTGTTGAGTCCAGTTCTCTGAGCAAGGAGTAGGTCTTGTCTACTACATATTGGGTTTATGGAACGGTATCTGAGCTAATTTGATACCCTTGTTTTATGTATCACCCCACCTCACCTTTCCCGTTAAGCAGCCATAGTGTGTTTTCTGCATGTGTGACTCTGTTCTGTTTTGTAATTCAGTTCAAGTGTAACGGTTTTTACATTCCCTCTATCAGTGATACCTTATGAGAAGTGTCCTTTTCTGTGTGACTTATTTCACTTAGAATCGTCGTACCTAAATCCACTCATCATGCTGCTACTAACCTTATGACATTGATTTCATGGCTGAGTGATATTCCATTGTACATAAGGACCACAACTTCTTTATCCATTTTTCTCTTTCCTGGGATATTTAAGGTGGAATGAAGTGGAGGTCCTTGTCAACAGAGCAGCCCTCAACTTTGGGGTGCTTGTGTCTTGCTGATTTTTAATTTTCCCAATTTATACCCCCATGAGTGGAAGTGCCCTATGCTCTCTAAGCTGTGTTTTTTCGATGTTTCAGGACTCACCGTACACTTCTCCAGAGTGGCTGTTGGCAATTTACATCCCGCCCATCAGTGTAGCAAGGCTCCCATTTCTCCATGGCCTGTCCTGCATTTCTGGTTTTGACACTTTTTTCAGCATGGCCCTTTTGACCGATGGGAAGCGAGACTTCTCTGTAGCGCTGATTTGCCTTTCCAGGTTGCTTGGTTGGCCAAAAAGGGCGTATGCGTTTTTTCCTGAATATATTCAGGAAAAAACGCATACGCCCTTTTTGGCCAAGGGCATCATTGTCAACGTTTTGCCGCTTTTCATGTGCTTTAAAGGCGATTCGTATCTACCTCCTGAAATCTGTTTCGTGCAATTCTGCCTTGAATTCAAATCCTCTTCTTTGCCTTCCCTCAATATATTTGTGGACGAGAGTTATCATTTATAACTCTGCAGGTTTGTGAATTGCAGTGCCCTGAACCTCCATTTTACAACTCGCTTTTTTGGGAGCTGGCCGCAAAAGCACAGGATGGCTTCAGGCCCTGTTCTGGTTCCGGGGGGCAGGCTGAGCCTGTGGTTAATTCTTCTTCCTGATGGGAAAATAGAGTGACCTGTGCCTGTCCCAACACCAAGAGCTAGTCTCTCGTTGGTTCCCCGTCTTCCCGTTCATCCTCAGGACAAATTGCAACCTGTACGGAACAGGAGGTTAAAGGTGCTGATGCTCCAAGTAGGGAGATTGCTAGTAAAGCGGCTGGAATGGCGAACCCGGGCACAAGGAGATGAGAAATGAGGTGCATTTTAGAAACCTTTCCCCATCACACGGTGTACCATCTTCTGGGTTTCTCATGCATGTTTTCGATGTAGGAAGATGCCCTTGAACCTGGAGATTTGGGACCCATGCGATGGGTACCACACAGTATTACTTTAAAGGGTCTGCGTTTGCTCACCCAACCTCACCAAACCTCTCAGCCCCAAGAGTGTCCACCCTTATGTCTCATCCAGCTGTGGGTCTAGATATGGTCAATCCAGGTTGCATCACAGCCCCTGAACTCATTGTGTAAGAATTTCTATCTCTTTCACTGTCGTTGTTTCATGGGTTTTTCAAAGTAATTTATTTTCATAATGGGGTTTAGCTGCTTTTCACGGCTGTGTTTATGCCGCTTTACACCCACTTGACACACTAACAGAGAGATATCAATACATAGGTTTTAAGATTATTACTAGTCAGATATATTCTTGTGCGGTGAATAGGGCGTCTTGAGTCCAGTTCTCTGAGCAAGGAGTAGGTCTTGTCTACTACATATTGGGTTTATGGAACGGTATCTGAGCTAATTTGATACCCTTGTTTTATGTATCACCCCACCTCAGCTTTCCCGTTAAGCAGCCATTGTCTGTTTTCTGCATGTGTGACTCTATTCTGTTTTGTAATTCAGTTCAAGTGTAACGGTTTTTACATTCCCTCTAAAAGTGATACCTTATGAGAAGTGTCCTTTTCTGTGTGACTTATTTCACTTAGAATCGTCGTACCTAAATCCACTCATCATGCTGCTACTAACCTTATGACATTGATTTCATGGCTGAGTGATATTCCATTGTACATAAGGACCACAACTTCTTTATCCATTTTTCTCTTTCCTTGGATATTTAAGGTGGAATGAAGTGGAGGTCCTTGTCAACAGAGCAGCCCTAAACTTTGGGGTGCTTGTGTCTTGCTGATTTTTAATTTTCCCAATTTATACCCCCATGAGTGGAAGTGCCCTATGCTCTCTAAGCTGTGTTTTTCAGATGTTTCAGGACACACCGTACACTTCTCCAGAGTGGCTGTTGGCAATTTACATCCCGCCCATCAGTGTAGCAAGGCTCTCATTTCTCCATGGCCTGTCCTGCATTTCTGGTTTTGACACATTTTTCAGCATGGCCCTTTTGACCGATGGGAAGTGAGACTTCTTTGTAGCGCTGATTTGCCTTTCCAGGTTGCTTGGTTGGCCAAAAAGGGCGTATGCGTTTTTTCCTGAATATATTCAGGAAAAAACGCATACGCCCTTTTTGGCCAAGGGCATCATTGTCAACATTTTGCCGCTTTTCATGTGCTTTAAAGGCGATTCGAATCTACCTCCTGAAATCTGTTTCCTGCAATTCTGCCTTGATTTAAAATCCTCTTCTTTGCCTTCCCTCAATATATTTGTGGACGAGAGTTATCATTTATAACTCTGCAGGTTTGTGAATTGCAGTGCCCTGAACCTCCATTTTACAACTCGCTTTTTTGGGAGCTGGCCGCAAAAGTGCAGGATGGCTTCAGGCCCTGTTCTGGTTCCGGGGGGCAGGCTGAACCTGTGGTTAATTCTTCTTCCTGATGGGAAAATAGAGTGACCTGTGCCTGTCCCAACACCAAGAGCTAGTCTCTCGTTGGTTCCCCGTCTTCCCGTTCATCCTCAGGACAAATTGCAACCTGTACGGAACAGGAGGTTAAAGGTGCTGATGCTCCAAGTAGGGAGATTGCTAGTAAAGCGGCTGGAATGGCGAACCCGGGCACAAGGAGATGAGAAATGAGGTGCGTTTTAGAAACCTTTCCCCATCACACGGTGTAGTATCTTCTGGGTTTCTCATGCATGTTTTCGATGTAGGAAGATGCCCTTGAAGCTGGAGATTTGGGACCCATGTGATGGGTACCACGCAGTATTACTTTAAAGGGTCTGCGTTTGCTCACCCAACCTCACCAAACCTCTCAGCCCCAAGAGTGTCCACCCTTATGTCTCATCCAGCTGTGGGTCTAGATATGGTCAATCCAGGTTGCATCACAGCCCCTGAACACATTGTGTAAGAATTTCTCTCTCTTTCACTGTCGTTGTTTCATGGGATTTTCAAAGTAATTTATTTTCATAATGGGGTTTAGCTGCTTTTCACGGCTGTGTTTATGCCGCTTTACACCCACTTGACACACTAACAGAGAGATATCAATACATAGGTTTTAAGATTATTACTAGTCAGATATATTCTTGTGCGGTGAATAGGGCGTGTTGAGTCCAGTTCTCTGAGCAAGGAGTAGGTCTTGTCTATTACATATTGGGTTTATGGAACGGTATCTGAGCTAATTTGATACCCTTGTTTTATGTATCACCCCACCTCACCTTTCCCGTTAAGCAGCCATAGTGTGTTTTCTGCATGTGTGACTCTGTTCTGTTTTGTAATTCAGTTCAAGTGTAACGGTTTTTACATTCCCTCTATCAGTGATACCTTATGAGAAGTGTCCTTTTCTGTGTGACTTATTTCACTTAGAATCGTCGTACCTAAATCCACTCATCATGCTGCTACTAACCTTATGACATTGATTTCATGGCTGAGTGATATTCCATTGTACATAAGGACCACAACTTCTTTATCCATTTTTCTCTTTCCTGGGATATTTAATGTGGAATGAAGTGGAGGTCCTTGTCAACAGAGCAGCCCTCAACTTTGGGGTGCTTGTGTCTTGCTGATTTTTAATTTTCCCAATTTATACCCCCATGAGTGGAAGTGCCCTATGCTCTCTAAGCTGTGTTTTTCAGATATTTCAGGACACACCGTACACTTCTCTAGAGTGGCTGTTGGCAATTTACATCCCGCCCATCAGTGTAGCAAGGCTCCCATTTCTCCATGGCCTGTCCTGCATTTCTGGTTTTGACACATTTTTCAGCATGGCCCTTTTGACCGATGGGAAGCGAGACTTCTCTGTAGCGCTGACTTGCTTTTCCAGGTTGCTTGGTTGGCCAAAAAGGGCGTATGCGTTTTTTCCTGAATATATTCAGATAAAAACGCATACGCCCTTTTTGGCCAAGGGCATCATTGTCAACGTTTTGCCGCTTTTCATGTGCTTTAAAGGCGATTCGTATCTACCTCCTGAAATCTGTTTCGTGCAATTCTGCCTTGAATTCAAATCCTCTTCTTTGCCTTCCCTCAATATATTTGTGGACGAGAGTTATCATTTATAACTCTGCAGGTTTGTGAATTGCAGTGCCCTGAACCTCCATTTTACAACTCGCTTTTTTGGGAGCTGGCCGCAAAAGCGCCAGATGGCTTCAGGCCCTGTTCTGGTTCCGGGGGGCAGGCTGAGCCTGTGGTTAATTCTTCTTCCTGATGGGAAAATAGAGTGACCTGTGCCTGTCCCGACACCAAGAGCTAGTCTCTCGTTGGTTCCCCGTCTTCCCGTTCATCCTCAGGACAAATTGCAACCTGTACGGAACAGGAGGTAAAAGGTGCTGATGCTCCAAGTAGGGAGATTGCTAGTAAAGCGGCTGGAAAGGCGAACCCGGGCACAAGGAGATGAGAAATGAGGTGCGTTTTAGAAACCTTTCCCCATCACACGGTGTACCATCTTCTGGGTTTCTCATGCATGTTTTCGATGTAGGAAGATGCCCTTGAAGCTGGAGATTTGGGACCCATGCGACGGGTACCACGAAGTATTACTTTAAAGAGTCTGCGTTTGCTCACCCAACCTCACCAAACCTCTCAGCCCCAAGAGTGTCCACCCTTATGTCTCATCCAGCTGTGGGTCTAGATATGGTCAATCCAGGTTGCATCACAGCCCCTGAACGCATTGTGTAAGAATTTCTCTCTCTTTCACTGTCGTTGTTTCATGGGTTTTTCAAAGTAATTTATTTTCATAATGGGGTTTAGCTGCTTTTCACTGCTGTGTTTATGCCGCTTTACACCCACTTGACACACTAACAGAGAGATATCAATACATAGGTTTCAAGATTATTACTAGTCAGATATATTCTTGTGCGGTGAATAGGGCGTGTTGAGTCCAGTTCTCTGAGCAAGTAGTAGGTCTTGTCTATTACATATTGGGTTTATGAAACGGTATCTGAGCTAATTTGATACCCTTGTTTTATGCATCACCCCACCTCACCTTTCCCGTTAAGCAGCCATAGTCTGTTTTCTGCATGTGTGACTCTGTTCTGTTTTGTAATTCAGTTCAAGTGTAACGGTTTTTACATTCCCTCTATCAGTGATACCTTATGAGAAGTGTCCTTTTCTGTGTGACTTATTTCACTTAGAATCGTCGTACCTAAATCCACTCATCATGCTGCTACTAACCTTATGACATTGATTTCATGGCTGAGTGATATTCCATTGTACATAAGGACCACAACTTCTTTATCCATTTTTCTCTTTCCTGGGATATTGAAGGTGGAATGAAGTGGAGGTCCTGGTCAACAGAGCAGCCCTAAACTTTGGGGTGCTTGTGTCTTGCTGATTTTTAATTTTCCCAATTTATACCCCCATGAGTGGAAGTGCCCTATGCTCTCTAAGCTGTGTTTTTCAGATATTTCAGGACACACCGTACACTTCTCTAGAGTGGCTGTTGGCAATTTACATCCCGCCCATCAGTGTAGCAAGGCTCCCATTTCTCCATGGACTGTCCTGCATTTTTGGTTTTGACACATTTTTCAGCATGGCCCTTTTGACCGATGGGAAGCGAGACTTCTCTGTAGCGCTGACTTGCTTTTCCAGGTTGCTTGGTTGGCCAAAAAGGGCGTATGCGTTTTTTCCTGAATATATTCAGGAAAAAACGCATACGCCCTTTTTGGCCAAGGGCATCATTGTCAACGTTTTGCCGCTTTTCATGTGCTTTAAAGGCGATTCGTATCTACCTCCTGAAATCTGTTTCGTGCAATTCTGCCTTGAATTCAAATCCTCTTCTTTGCCTTCCCTCAATATATTTGTGGACGAGAGTTATCATTTATAACTCTGCAGGTTTGTGAATTGCAGTGCCCTGAACCTCCATTTTACAACTCGCTTTTTTGGGAGCTGGCCGCAAAAGCGCCAGATGGCTTCAGGCCCTGTTCTGGTTCCGGGGGGCAGGCTGAGCCTGTGGTTAATTCTTCTTCCTGATGGGAAAATAGAGTGACCTGTGCCTGTCCTGACACCAAGAGCTAGTCTCTCGTTGGTTCCCCGTCTTCCCGTTCATCCTCAGGACAAATTGCAACCTGTACGGAACAGGAGGTAAAAGGTGCTGATGCTCCAAGTAGGGAGATTGCTAGTAAAGCGGCTGGAAAGGCGAACCCGGGCACAAGGAGATGAGAAATGAGGTGCGTTTTAGAAACCTTTCCCCATCACACGGTGTACCATCTTCTGGGTTTCTCATGCATGTTTTCGATGTAGGAAGATGCCCTTGAAGCTGGAGATTTGGGACCCATGCGACGGGTACCACGAAGTATTACTTTAAAGGGTCTGCGTTTGCTCACCCAACCTCACCAAACCTCTCAGCCCCAAGAGTGTCCACCGTTATGTCTCATCCAGCTGTGGGTCTAGATATGGTCAATCCAGGTTGCATCACAGCCCCTGAACGCATTGTGTAAGAATTTCTCTCTCTTTCACTGTCGTTGTTTCATGGGTTTTTCAAAGTAATTTATTTTCATAATGGGGTTTAGCTGCTTTTCACTGCTGTGTTTATGCCGCTTTACACCCACTTGACACACTAACAGAGAGATATCAATACATAGGTTTTAAGATTATTACTAGTCAGATATATTCTTGTGCGGTGAATAGGGCGTGTTGAGTCCAGTTCTCTGAGCAAGGAGTAGGTCTTGTCTATTACATATTGGGTTTATGGAACGGTATCTGAGCTAATTTGATACCCTTGTTTTATGCATCACCCCACCTCACCTTTCCCGTTAAGCAGCCATAGTCTGTTTTCTGCATGTGTGACTCTGTTCTGTTTTGTAATTCAGTTCAAGTGTAACGGTTTTTACATTCCCTCTATCAGTGATACCTTATGAGAAGTGTCCTTTTCTGTGTGACTTATTTCACTTAGAATCGTCGTACCTAAATCCACTCATCATGCTGCTACTAACCTTATGACATTGATTTCATGGCTGAGTGATATTCCATTGTACATAAGGACCACAACTTCTTTATCCATTTTTCTCTTTCCTGGGATATTGAAGGTGGAATGAAGTGGAGGTCCTTGTCAACAGAGCAGCCCTCAACTTTGGGGTGCTTGTGTCTTGCTGATTTTTAATTTTCCCAATTTATACCCCCATGAGTGGAAGTGCCCTATGCTCTCTAAGCTGTGTTTTTCAGATATTTCAGGACACACCGTACACTTCTCTAGAGTGGCTGTTGGCAATTTACATCCCGCCCATCAGTGTAGCAAGGCTCCCATTTCTCCATGGCCTGTCCTGCATTTCTGGTTTTGACACTTTTTTCAGCATGGCCCTTTTGACCGATGGGAAGCGAGACTTCTCTATAGCGCTGACTTGCTTTTCCAGGTAGCTTGGTTGGCCAAAAAGGGCGTATGCGTTTTTTCCTGAATATATTCAGGAAAAAACGCATACGCCCTTTTTGGCCAAGGGCATCATTGTCAACGTTTTGCCGCTTTTCATGTGCTTTAAAGGCGATTCGTATCTACCTCCTGAAATCTGTTTCGTGCAATTCTGCCTTGAATTCAAATCCTCTTCTTTGCCTTCCCTCAATATATTTGTGGACGAGAGTTATCATTTATAACTCTGCAGGTTTGTGAATTGCAGTGCCCTGAACCTCCATTTTACAACTCGCTTTTTTGGGAGCTGGCCGCAAAAGCGCAGGATGGCTTCAGGCCCTGTTCTGGTTCCGGGGGGCAGGCTGAGCCTGTGGTTAATTCTTCTTCCTGATGGGAAAATAGAGTGACCTGTGCCTGTCCCGACACCAAGAGCTAGTCTCTCGTTGGTTCCCCATCTTCCCGTTCATCCTCAGGACAAATTGCAACCTGTACGGAACAGGAGGTTAAAGGTGCTGATGCTCCAAGTAGGGAGATTGCTAGTAAAGCGGCCGGAAAGGCGAACCCGGGCACAAGGAGATGAGAAATGAGGTGCGTTTTAGAAACCTTTCCCCATCACACGGTGTACCATCTTCTGGGTTTCTCATGCATGTTTTCGATGTAGGAAGATGCCCTTGAACCTGGAGATTTGGGACCCATGCGATGGGTACCACACAGTATTACTTGAAAGGGTCTGCGTTTGCTCACCCAACCTCACCAAACCTCTCAGCCCCAAGAGTGTCCACCCTTATGTCTCATCCAGCTGTGGGTCTAGATATGGTCAATCCAGGTTGCATCACAGCCCCTGAACTCATTGTGTAAGAATTTCTATCTCTTTCACTGTCGTTGTTTCATGGGTTTTTCAAAGTAATTTATTTTCATAATGGGGTTTAGCTGCTTTCCACGGCTGTGTTTATGCTGCTTTACACCCACTTGACACACTAACAGAGAGATATCAATACATAGGTTTTAAGATTATTACTTGTCAGATATATTCTTGTGCAGTGAATAGGGCGTGTTGAGTCCAGTTCTCTGAGCAAGGAGTAGGTCTTGTCTACTACATATTGGGTTTATGGAACGGTATCTGAGCTAATTTGATACCCTTGTTTTATGTATCACCCCACCTCACCTTTCCCGTTAAGCAGCCATAGTGTGTTTTCTGCATGTGTGACTCTGTTCTGTTTTGTAATTCAGTTCAAGTGTAACGGTTTTTACATTCCCTCTATCAGTGATACCTCATGAGAAGTGTCCTTTTCTGTGTGACTTATTTCACTTAGAATCGTCGTACCTAAATCCACTCATCATGCTGCTACTAACCTTATGACATTGATTTCATGGCTGAGTGATATTCCATTGTACATAAGGACCACAACTTCTTTATCCATTTTTCTCTTTCCTGGGATATTGAAGGTGGAATGAAGTGGAGGTCCTTGTCAACAGAGCAGCCCTCAACTTTGGGGTGCTTGTGTCTTGCTGATTTTTAATTTTCCCAATTTATACCCCCATGAGTGGAAGTGCCCTATGCTCTCTAAGCTGTGTTTTTCAGATATTTCAGGACACACCGTACACTTCTCTAGAGTGGCTGTTGGCAATTTACATCCCGCCCATCAGTGTAGCAAGGCTCCCATTTCTCCATGGCCTGTCCTGCATTTCTGGTTTTGACACTTTTTTCAGCATGGCCCTTTTGACCGATGGGAAGCGAAACTTCTCTGTAGCACTGACTTGCTTTTCCAGGTTGCTTGGTTGGCCAAAAAGGGCGTATGCGTTTTTTCCTGAATATATTCAGGAAAAAACGCATACGCCCTTTTTGGCCAAGGGCATCAGTGTCAACGTTTTGCCGCTTTTCATGTGCTTTAAAGGCGATTCGTATCTACCTCCTGAAATCTGTTTCGTGCAATTCTGCCTTGAATTCAAATCCTCTTCTTTGCCTTCCCTCAATATATTTGTGGACGAGAGTTATCATTTATAACTCTGCAGGTTTGTGAATTGCAGTGCCCTGAACCTCCATTTTACAACTCGCTTTTTTGGGAGCTGGCCGCAAAAGCGCAGGATGGCTTCAGGCCCTGTTCTGGTTCCGGGGGGCAGGCTGAGCCTGTGGTTAATTCTTCTTCCTGATGGGAAAATAGAGTGACCTGTGCCTGTCCCGACACCAAGAGCTAGTCTCTCGTTGGTTCCCCATCTTCCCGTTCATCCTCAGGACAAATTGCAACCTGTACGGAACAGGAGGTTAAAGGTGCTGATGCTCCAAGTAGGGAGCTTGCTAGTAAAGCGGCTGGAATGGCGAACCCGGGCACAAGGAGATGAGAAATGAGGTGCGTTTTAGAAACCTTTCCCCATCACACGGTGTACCATCTTCTGGATTTCTCATGCATGTTTTTGATGTAGGAAGATGCCCTTGAACCTGGAGATTTGGGACCCATGCGATGGGTACCACGCAGTATTACTTTAAAGGGTCTGCGTTTGCTCACCCAACCTCACCAAACCTCTCAGCCCCAAGAGTGTCCACCCTTATGTCTCATCCAGCTGTGGGTCTAGATATGGTCAATCCAGGTTGCATCACAGCCCCTGAACTCATTGTGTAAGAATTTCTATCTCTTTCACTGTCGTTGTTTCATGGGTTTTTCAAAGTAATTTATTTTCATAATGGGGTTTAGCTGCTTTTCACGGCTGTGTTTATGCCGCTTTACACCCACTTGACACACTAACAGAGAGATATCAATACATAGGTTTTAAGATTATTACTAGTCAGATATATTCTTGTGCGGTGAATAGGGCGTGTTGAGTCCAGTTCTGTGAGCAAGGAGTAGGTCTTGTCTACTACATATTGGGTTTATGGAACGGTATCTGAGCTAATTTGATACCCTTGTTTTATGTATCACCCCACCTCACCTTTCCCGTTAAGCAGCCATAGTCTGTTTTCTGCATGTGTGACTCTGTTCTGTTTTGTAATTCAGTTCAAGTGTAACGGTTTTTACATTCCCTCTAAAAGTGATACCTTATGAGAAGTGTCCTTTTCTGTGTGACTTATTTCACTTAGAATCGTTGTACCTAAATCCACTCATCATGCTGCTACTAACCTTATGACATTGATTTCATGGCTGAGTGATATTCCATTGTACATAAGGACCACAACTTCTTTATCCATTTTTCTCTTTCCTGGGATATTGAAGGTGGAATGAAGTGGAGGTCCTTGTCAACAGAGCAGCCCTCAACTTTGGGGTGCTTGTGTCTTGCTGATTTTTCATTTTCCCAATTTATACCCCCATGAGTGGAAGTGCCCTATGCTCTCTAAGCTGTGTTTTTCAGATGTTTCAGGACACACCATACACTTCTCCAGAGTGGCTGTTGGCAATTTACATCCCGCCCATCAGTGTAGCAAGGCTCTCATTTCTCCATGGCCTGTCCTGCATTTCTGGTTTTGACACATTTTTCAGCATGGCCCTTTTGACCGATGGGAAGTGAGACTTCTTTGTGGCGCTGATTTGCCTTTCCAGGTTGCTTGGTTGGCCAAAAAGGGCGTATGCGTTTTTTCCTGAATATATTCAGGAAAAAACGCATACGCCCTTTTTGGCCAAGGGCATCATTGTCAACATTTTGCCGCTTTTCATGTGCTTTAAAGGCGATTCGAATCTACCTCCTGAAATCTGTTTCCTGCAATTCTGCCTTGATTTCAAATCCTCTTCTTTGCCTTCCCTCAATATATTTGTGGACGAGAGTTATCATTTATAACTCTGCAGGTTTGTGAATTGCAGTGCCCTGAACCTCCATTTTACAACTCGCTTTTTTGGGAGCTGGCCGCAAAAGTGCAGGATGGCTTCAGGCCCTGTTCTGGTTCCGGGGGGCAGGCTGAGCCTGTGGTTAATTCTTTTTCCTGATGGGAAAATAGAGTGACCTGTGCCTGTCCCAACACCAAGAGCTAGTCTCTCGTTGGTTTCCCGTCTTCCCGTTCATCCTCAGGACAAATTGCAACCTGTATGGAACAGGAGGTTAAAGGTGCTGATGCTCCAAGTAGGGAGATTGCTAGTAAAGCGGCTGGAATGGCGAACCCGGGCACAAGGAGATGAGAAATGAGGTGCGTTTTAGAAACCTTTCCCCATCACACGGTGTACTATCTTCTGGGTTTCTCATGCATGTTTTCGATGTAGGAAGATGCCCTTGAAGCTGGAGATTTGGGACCCATGTGATGGGTACCACGCAGTATTACTTTAAAGGGTCTGCGTTTGCTCACCCAACCTCACCAAACCTCTCAGCCCCAAGAGTGTCCACCCTTATGTCTCATCCAGCTGTGGGTGTAGATATGGTCAATCCAGGTTGCATCACAGCCCCTGAACGCATTGTGTAAGAATTTCTCTCTCTTTCACTGTCGTTGTTTCATGGGTTTTTCAAAGTAATTTATTTTCATAATGGGGTTTAGCTGCTTTTCACTGCTGTGTTTATGCCGCTTTACACCCACTTGACACACTAACAGAGAGATATCAATACATAGGTTTTAAGTTTATTACTAGTCAGATATATTCTTGTGCGGTGAATAGGGCGTGTTGAGTCCAGTTCTCTGAGCAATGAGTAGGTCTTGTCTACTACATATTGGGTTTATGGAACGGTATCTGAGCTAATTTGATACCCTTGTTTTATGTATCACCCCACCTCACCTTTCCCGTTAAGCAGCCATAGTGTGTTTTCTGCATGTGTGACTCTGTTCTGTTTTGTAATTCAGTTCAAGTGTAACGGTTTTTACATTCCCTCTATCAGTGATACCTTATGAGAAGTGTCCTTTTCTGTGTGACTTATTTCACTTAGAATCGTCGTACCTAAATCCACTCATCATGCTGCTACTAACCTTATGACATTGATTTCATGGCTGAGTGATATTCCATTGTACATAAGGACCACAACTTCTTTATCCATTTTTCTCTTTCCTGGGATATTGAAGGTGGAATGAAGTGGAGGTCCTTGTCAACAGAGCAGCCCTCAACTTTGGGGTGCTTGTGTCTTGCTGATTTTTAATTTTCCCAATTTATACCCCCATGAGTGGAAGTGCCCTATGCTCTCTAAGCTGTGTTTTTCAGATGTTTCAGGACACACCGTACACTTCTCCAGAGTGGCTGTTGGCAATTTACATCCCGCCCATCAGTGTAGCAAGGCTCCCATTTCTCCATGGCCTGTCCTGCATTTCTGGTTTTGACACTTTTTTCAGCATGGCCCTTTTGACCGATGGGAAGCGAGACTTCTCTGTAGCGCTGATTTGCCTTTCCAGGTTGCTTGGTTGGCCAAAAAGGGCGTATGCGTTTTTTCCTGAATATATTCAGGAAAAAACGCATACGCCCTTTTTGGCCAAGGGCATCATTGTCAACGTTTTGCCGCTTTTCATGTGCTTTAAAGGCGATTCGTATCTACCTCCTGAAATCTGTTTCGTGCAATTCTGTCTTGATTTCAAATCCTCTTCTTTGCCTTCCCTCAATATATTTGTGGATGAGAGTTATCATTTATAACTCTGCAGGTTTGTGAATTGCAGTGCCCTGAACCTCCATTTTACAACTCGCTTTTTTGGGAGCTGGCCGCAAAAGCGCAGGATGGCTTCAGGCCCTGTTCTGGTTCCGGGGGGCAGGGTGAGCCTGTGGTTAATTCTTCTTCCTGATGGGAAAATAGAGTAACCTGTGCCTGTCCCGACACCAAGAGCTAGTCTCTCGTTGGTTCCCCGTCTTCCCGTTCCTCCTCAGGACAAATTGCAACCTGTACGGAACAGGAGGTTAAAGGTGCTGATGCTCCAAGTAGGGAGATTGCTAGTAAAGCGGCTGGAATGGCGAACCCGGGCACAAGGAGATGAGAAATGAGGTGCGTTTTAGAAACCTTTCCCCATCACACGGTGTACCATCTTCTGGGTTTCTCATGCATGTTTTCGATGTAGGAAGATGCCCTTGAACCTGGAGATTTGGGACCCATGCGATGGGTACCACGCAGTATTACTTTAAAGGGTCTGCGTTTGCTCACCCAACCTCACCAAACCTCTCAGCCCCAAGAGTGTCCACCCTTATGTCTCATCCAGCTGTGGGTCTAGATATGGTCAATCCAGGTTGCATCACAGCCCCTGAACTCATTGTGTAAGAATTTCTATCTCTTTCACTGTCGTTGTTTCATGGGTTTTTCAAAGTAATTTATTTTCATAATGGGGTTTAGCTGCTTTTCACGGCTGTGTTTATGCCGCTTTACACCCACTTGACACACTAACAGAGAGATATCAATACATAGGTTTTAAGATTATTACTAGTCAGATATATTCTTGTGCGGTGAATAGGGCGTGTTGAGTCCAGTTCTCTGAGCAAGGAGTAGGTCTTGTCTATTACATATTGGGTTTATGGAACGGTATCTGAGCTAATTTGATACCCTTGTTTTATGTATCACCCCACCTCACCTTTCCCGTTAAGCAGCCATAGTGTGTTTTCTGCATGTGTGACTCTGTTCTGTTTTGTAATTCAGTTCAAGTGTAACGGTTTTTACATTCCCTCTATCAGTGATACCTTATGAGAAGTGTCCTTTTCTGTGTGACTTATTTCACTTAGAATCGTCGTACCTAAATCCACTCATCATGCTGCTACTAACCTTATGACATTGATTTCATGGCTGAGTGATATTCCATTGTACATAAGGACCACAACTTCTTTATCCATTTTTCTCTTTCCTGGGATATTTAATGTGGAATGAAGTGGAGGTCCTTGTCAACAGAGCAGCCCTCAACTTTGGGGTGCTTGTGTCTTGCTGATTTTTAATTTTCCCAATTTATACCCCCATGAGTGGAAGTGCCCTATGCTCTCTAAGCTGTGTTTTTCAGATATTTCAGGACACACCGTACACTTCTCTAGAGTGGCTGTTGGCAATTTACATCCCGCCCATCAGTGTAGCAAGGCTCCCATTTCTCCATGGCCTGTCCTGCATTTCTGGTTTTGACACATTTTTCAGCATGGCCCTTTTGACCGATGGGAAGCGAGACTTCTCTGTAGCGCTGACTTGCTTTTCCAGGTTGCTTGGTTGGCCAAAAAGGGCGTATGCGTTTTTTCCTGAATATATTCAGATAAAAACGCATACGCCCTTTTTGGCCAAGGGCATCATTGTCAACGTTTTGCCGCTTTTCATGTGCTTTAAAGGCGATTCGTATCTACCTCCTGAAATCTGTTTCGTGCAATTCTGCCTTGAATTCAAATCCTCTTCTTTGCCTTCCCTCAATATATTTGTGGACGAGAGTTATCATTTATAACTCTGCAGGTTTGTGAATTGCAGTGCCCTGAACCTCCATTTTACAACTCGCTTTTTTGGGAGCTGGCCGCAAAAGCGCCAGATGGCTTCAGGCCCTGTTCTGGTTCCGGGGGGCAGGCTGAGCCTGTGGTTAATTCTTCTTCCTGATGGGAAAATAGAGTGACCTGTGCCTGTCCCGACACCAAGAGCTAGTCTCTCGTTGGTTCCCCGTCTTCCCGTTCATCCTCAGGACAAATTGCAACCTGTACGGAACAGGAGGTAAAAGGTGCTGATGCTCCAAGTAGGGAGATTGCTAGTAAAGCGGCTGGAAAGGCGAACCCGGGCACAAGGAGATGAGAAATGAGGTGCGTTTTAGAAACCTTTCCCCATCACACGGTGTACCATCTTCTGGGTTTCTCATGCATGTTTTCGATGTAGGAAGATGCCCTTGAAGCTGGAGATTTGGGACCCATGCGACGGGTACCACGAAGTATTACTTTAAAGAGTCTGCGTTTGCTCACCCAACCTCACCAAACCTCTCAGCCCCAAGAGTGTCCACCCTTATGTCTCATCCAGCTGTGGGTCTAGATATGGTCAATCCAGGTTGCATCACAGCCCCTGAACGCATTGTGTAAGAATTTCTCTCTCTTTCACTGTCGTTGTTTCATGGGTTTTTCAAAGTAATTTATTTTCATAATGGGGTTTAGCTGCTTTTCACTGCTGTGTTTATGCCGCTTTACACCCACTTGACACACTAACAGAGAGATATCAATACATAGGTTTCAAGATTATTACTAGTCAGATATATTCTTGTGCGGTGAATAGGGCGTGTTGAGTCCAGTTCTCTGAGCAAGTAGTAGGTCTTGTCTATTACATATTGGGTTTATGAAACGGTATCTGAGCTAATTTGATACCCTTGTTTTATGCATCACCCCACCTCACCTTTCCCGTTAAGCAGCCATAGTCTGTTTTCTGCATGTGTGACTCTGTTCTGTTTTGTAATTCAGTTCAAGTGTAACGGTTTTTACATTCCCTCTATCAGTGATACCTTATGAGAAGTGTCCTTTTCTGTGTGACTTATTTCACTTAGAATCGTCGTACCTAAATCCACTCATCATGCTGCTACTAACCTTATGACATTGATTTCATGGCTGAGTGATATTCCATTGTACATAAGGACCACAACTTCTTTATCCATTTTTCTCTTTCCTGGGATATTGAAGGTGGAATGAAGTGGAGGTCCTGGTCAACAGAGCAGCCCTAAACTTTGGGGTGCTTGTGTCTTGCTGATTTTTAATTTTCCCAATTTATACCCCCATGAGTGGAAGTGCCCTATGCTCTCTAAGCTGTGTTTTTCAGATATTTCAGGACACACCGTACACTTCTCTAGAGTGGCTGTTGGCAATTTACATCCCGCCCATCAGTGTAGCAAGGCTCCCATTTCTCCATGGCCTGTCCTGCATTTCTGGTTTTGACACATTTTTCAGCATGGCCCTTTTGACCGATGGGAAGCGAGACTTCTCTGTAGCGCTGACTTGCTTTTCCAGGTTGCTTGGTTGGCCAAAAAGGGCGTATGCGTTTTTTCCTGAATATATTCAGGAAAAAACGCATACGCCCTTTTTGGCCAAGGGCATCATTGTCAACGTTTTGCCGCTTTTCATGTGCTTTAAAGGCGATTCGTATCTACCTCCTGAAATCTGTTTCGTGCAATTCTGCCTTGAATTCAAATCCTCTTCTTTGCCTTCCCTCAATATATTTGTGGACGAGAGTTATCATTTATAACTCTGCAGGTTTGTGAATTGCAGTGCCCTGAACCTCCATTTTACAACTCGCTTTTTTGGGAGCTGGCCGCAAAAGCGCCAGATGGCTTCAGGCCCTGTTCTGGTTCCGGGGGGCAGGCTGAGCCTGTGGTTAATTCTTCTTCCTGATGGGAAAATAGAGTGACCTGTGCCTGTCCTGACACCAAGAGCTAGTCTCTCGTTGGTTCCCCGTCTTCCCGTTCATCCTCAGGACAAATTGCAACCTGTACGGAACAGGAGGTAAAAGGTGCTGATGCTCCAAGTAGGGAGATTGCTAGTAAAGCGGCTGGAAAGGCGAACCCGGGCACAAGGAGATGAGAAATGAGGTGCGTTTTAGAAACCTTTCCCCATCACACGGTGTACCATCTTCTGGGTTTCTCATGCATGTTTTCGATGTAGGAAGATGCCCTTGAAGCTGGAGATTTGGGACCCATGCGACGGGTACCACGAAGTATTACTTTAAAGGGTCTGCGTTTGCTCACCCAACCTCACCAAACCTCTCAGCCCCAAGAGTGTCCACCGTTATGTCTCATCCAGCTGTGGGTCTAGATATGGTCAATCCAGGTTGCATCACAGCCCCTGAACGCATTGTGTAAGAATTTCTCTCTCTTTCACTGTCGTTGTTTCATGGGTTTTTCAAAGTAATTTATTTTCATAATGGGGTTTAGCTGCTTTTCACTGCTGTGTTTATGCCGCTTTACACCCACTTGACACACTAACAGAGAGATATCAATACATAGGTTTTAAGATTATTACTAGTCAGATATATTCTTGTGCGGTGAATAGGGCGTGTTGAGTCCAGTTCTCTGAGCAAGGAGTAGGTCTTGTCTATTACATATTGGGTTTATGGAACGGTATCTGAGCTAATTTGATACCCTTGTTTTATGCATCACCCCACCTCACCTTTCCCGTTAAGCAGCCATAGTCTGTTTTCTGCATGTGTGACTCTGTTCTGTTTTGTAATTCAGTTCAAGTGTAACGGTTTTTACATTCCCTCTATCAGTGATACCTTATGAGAAGTGTCCTTTTCTGTGTGACTTATTTCACTTAGAATCGTCGTACCTAAATCCACTCATCATGCTGCTACTAACCTTATGACATTGATTTCATGGCTGAGTGATATTCCATTGTACATAAGGACCACAACTTCTTTATCCATTTTTCTCTTTCCTGGGATATTGAAGGTGGAATGAAGTGGAGGTCCTTGTCAACAGAGCAGCCCTCAACTTTGGGGTGCTTGTGTCTTGCTGATTTTTAATTTTCCCAATTTATACCCCCATGAGTGGAAGTGCCCTATGCTCTCTAAGCTGTGTTTTTCAGATATTTCAGGACACACCGTACACTTCTCTAGAGTGGCTGTTGGCAATTTACATCCCGCCCATCAGTGTAGCAAGGCTCCCATTTCTCCATGGCCTGTCCTGCATTTCTGGTTTTGACACTTTTTTCAGCATGGCCCTTTTGACCGATGGGAAGCGAGACTTCTCTATAGCGCTGACTTGCTTTTCCAGGTAGCTTGGTTGGCCAAAAAGGGCGTATGCGTTTTTTCCTGAATATATTCAGGAAAAAACGCATACGCCCTTTTTGGCCAAGGGCATCATTGTCAACGTTTTGCCGCTTTTCATGTGCTTTAAAGGCGATTCGTATCTACCTCCTGAAATCTGTTTCGTGCAATTCTGCCTTGAATTCAAATCCTCTTCTTTGCCTTCCCTCAATATATTTGTGGACGAGAGTTATCATTTATAACTCTGCAGGTTTGTGAATTGCAGTGCCCTGAACCTCCATTTTACAACTCGCTTTTTTGGGAGCTGGCCGCAAAAGCGCAGGATGGCTTCAGGCCCTGTTCTGGTTCCGGGGGGCAGGCTGAGCCTGTGGTTAATTCTTCTTCCTGATGGGAAAATAGAGTGACCTGTGCCTGTCCCGACACCAAGAGCTAGTCTCTCGTTGGTTCCCCATCTTCCCGTTCATCCTCAGGACAAATTGCAACCTGTACGGAACAGGAGGTTAAAGGTGCTGATGCTCCAAGTAGGGAGATTGCTAGTAAAGCGGCCGGAAAGGCGAACCCGGGCACAAGGAGATGAGAAATGAGGTGCGTTTTAGAAACCTTTCCCCATCACACGGTGTACCATCTTCTGGGTTTCTCATGCATGTTTTCGATGTAGGAAGATGCCCTTGAACCTGGAGATTTGGGACCCATGCGATGGGTACCACACAGTATTACTTGAAAGGGTCTGCGTTTGCTCACCCAACCTCACCAAACCTCTCAGCCCCAAGAGTGTCCACCCTTATGTCTCATCCAGCTGTGGGTCTAGATATGGTCAATCCAGGTTGCATCACAGCCCCTGAACTCATTGTGTAAGAATTTCTATCTCTTTCACTGTCGTTGTTTCATGGGTTTTTCAAAGTAATTTATTTTCATAATGGGGTTTAGCTGCTTTCCACGGCTGTGTTTATGCTGCTTTACACCCACTTGACACACTAACAGAGAGATATCAATACATAGGTTTTAAGATTATTACTTGTCAGATATATTCTTGTGCAGTGAATAGGGCGTGTTGAGTCCAGTTCTCTGAGCAAGGAGTAGGTCTTGTCTACTACATATTGGGTTTATGGAACGGTATCTGAGCTAATTTGATACCCTTGTTTTATGTATCACCCCACCTCACCTTTCCCGTTAAGCAGCCATAGTGTGTTTTCTGCATGTGTGACTCTGTTCTGTTTTGTAATTCAGTTCAAGTGTAACGGTTTTTACATTCCCTCTATCAGTGATACCTCATGAGAAGTGTCCTTTTCTGTGTGACTTATTTCACTTAGAATCGTCGTACCTAAATCCACTCATCATGCTGCTACTAACCTTATGACATTGATTTCATGGCTGAGTGATATTCCATTGTACATAAGGACCACAACTTCTTTATCCATTTTTCTCTTTCCTGGGATATTGAAGGTGGAATGAAGTGGAGGTCCTTGTCAACAGAGCAGCCCTCAACTTTGGGGTGCTTGTGTCTTGCTGATTTTTAATTTTCCCAATTTATACCCCCATGAGTGGAAGTGCCCTATGCTCTCTAAGCTGTGTTTTTCAGATATTTCAGGACACACCGTACACTTCTCTAGAGTGGCTGTTGGCAATTTACATCCCGCCCATCAGTGTAGCAAGGCTCCCATTTCTCCATGGCCTGTCCTGCATTTCTGGTTTTGACACTTTTTTCAGCATGGCCCTTTTGACCGATGGGAAGCGAAACTTCTCTGTAGCACTGACTTGCTTTTCCAGGTTGCTTGGTTGGCCAAAAAGGGCGTATGCGTTTTTTCCTGAATATATTCAGGAAAAAACGCATACGCCCTTTTTGGCCAAGGGCATCAGTGTCAACGTTTTGCCGCTTTTCATGTGCTTTAAAGGCGATTCGTATCTACCTCCTGAAATCTGTTTCGTGCAATTCTGCCTTGAATTCAAATCCTCTTCTTTGCCTTCCCTCAATATATTTGTGGACGAGAGTTATCATTTATAACTCTGCAGGTTTGTGAATTGCAGTGCCCTGAACCTCCATTTTACAACTCGCTTTTTTGGGAGCTGGCCGCAAAAGCGCAGGATGGCTTCAGGCCCTGTTCTGGTTCCGGGGGGCAGGCTGAGCCTGTGGTTAATTCTTCTTCCTGATGGGAAAATAGAGTGACCTGTGCCTGTCCCGACACCAAGAGCTAGTCTCTCGTTGGTTCCCCATCTTCCCGTTCATCCTCAGGACAAATTGCAACCTGTACGGAACAGGAGGTTAAAGGTGCTGATGCTCCAAGTAGGGAGCTTGCTAGTAAAGCGGCTGGAATGGCGAACCCGGGCACAAGGAGATGAGAAATGAGGTGCGTTTTAGAAACCTTTCCCCATCACACGGTGTACCATCTTCTGGATTTCTCATGCATGTTTTTGATGTAGGAAGATGCCCTTGAACCTGGAGATTTGGGACCCATGCGATGGGTACCACGCAGTATTACTTTAAAGGGTCTGCGTTTGCTCACCCAACCTCACCAAACCTCTCAGCCCCAAGAGTGTCCACCCTTATGTCTCATCCAGCTGTGGGTCTAGATATGGTCAATCCAGGTTGCATCACAGCCCCTGAACTCATTGTGTAAGAATTTCTATCTCTTTCACTGTCGTTGTTTCATGGGTTTTTCAAAGTAATTTATTTTCATAATGGGGTTTAGCTGCTTTTCACGGCTGTGTTTATGCCGCTTTACACCCACTTGACACACTAACAGAGAGATATCAATACATAGGTTTTAAGATTATTACTAGTCAGATATATTCTTGTGCGGTGAATAGGGCGTGTTGAGTCCAGTTCTGTGAGCAAGGAGTAGGTCTTGTCTACTACATATTGGGTTTATGGAACGGTATCTGAGCTAATTTGATACCCTTGTTTTATGTATCACCCCACCTCACCTTTCCCGTTAAGCAGCCATAGTCTGTTTTCTGCATGTGTGACTCTGTTCTGTTTTGTAATTCAGTTCAAGTGTAACGGTTTTTACATTCCCTCTAAAAGTGATACCTTATGAGAAGTGTCCTTTTCTGTGTGACTTATTTCACTTAGAATCGTTGTACCTAAATCCACTCATCATGCTGCTACTAACCTTATGACATTGATTTCATGGCTGAGTGATATTCCATTGTACATAAGGACCACAACTTCTTTATCCATTTTTCTCTTTCCTGGGATATTGAAGGTGGAATGAAGTGGAGGTCCTTGTCAACAGAGCAGCCCTCAACTTTGGGGTGCTTGTGTCTTGCTGATTTTTCATTTTCCCAATTTATACCCCCATGAGTGGAAGTGCCCTATGCTCTCTAAGCTGTGTTTTTCAGATGTTTCAGGACACACCATACACTTCTCCAGAGTGGCTGTTGGCAATTTACATCCCGCCCATCAGTGTAGCAAGGCTCTCATTTCTCCATGGCCTGTCCTGCATTTCTGGTTTTGACACATTTTTCAGCATGGCCCTTTTGACCGATGGGAAGTGAGACTTCTTTGTGGCGCTGATTTGCCTTTCCAGGTTGCTTGGTTGGCCAAAAAGGGCGTATGCGTTTTTTCCTGAATATATTCAGGAAAAAACGCATACGCCCTTTTTGGCCAAGGGCATCATTGTCAACATTTTGCCGCTTTTCATGTGCTTTAAAGGCGATTCGAATCTACCTCCTGAAATCTGTTTCCTGCAATTCTGCCTTGATTTCAAATCCTCTTCTTTGCCTTCCCTCAATATATTTGTGGACGAGAGTTATCATTTATAACTCTGCAGGTTTGTGAATTGCAGTGCCCTGAACCTCCATTTTACAACTCGCTTTTTTGGGAGCTGGCCGCAAAAGTGCAGGATGGCTTCAGGCCCTGTTCTGGTTCCGGGGGGCAGGCTGAGCCTGTGGTTAATTCTTTTTCCTGATGGGAAAATAGAGTGACCTGTGCCTGTCCCAACACCAAGAGCTAGTCTCTCGTTGGTTTCCCGTCTTCCCGTTCATCCTCAGGACAAATTGCAACCTGTATGGAACAGGAGGTTAAAGGTGCTGATGCTCCAAGTAGGGAGATTGCTAGTAAAGCGGCTGGAATGGCGAACCCGGGCACAAGGAGATGAGAAATGAGGTGCGTTTTAGAAACCTTTCCCCATCACACGGTGTACTATCTTCTGGGTTTCTCATGCATGTTTTCGATGTAGGAAGATGCCCTTGAAGCTGGAGATTTGGGACCCATGTGATGGGTACCACGCAGTATTACTTTAAAGGGTCTGCGTTTGCTCACCCAACCTCACCAAACCTCTCAGCCCCAAGAGTGTCCACCCTTATGTCTCATCCAGCTGTGGGTGTAGATATGGTCAATCCAGGTTGCATCACAGCCCCTGAACGCATTGTGTAAGAATTTCTCTCTCTTTCACTGTCGTTGTTTCATGGGTTTTTCAAAGTAATTTATTTTCATAATGGGGTTTAGCTGCTTTTCACTGCTGTGTTTATGCCGCTTTACACCCACTTGACACACTAACAGAGAGATATCAATACATAGGTTTTAAGTTTATTACTAGTCAGATATATTCTTGTGCGGTGAATAGGGCGTGTTGAGTCCAGTTCTCTGAGCAATGAGTAGGTCTTGTCTACTACATATTGGGTTTATGGAACGGTATCTGAGCTAATTTGATACCCTTGTTTTATGTATCACCCCACCTCACCTTTCCCGTTAAGCAGCCATAGTGTGTTTTCTGCATGTGTGACTCTGTTCTGTTTTGTAATTCAGTTCAAGTGTAACGGTTTTTACATTCCCTCTATCAGTGATACCTTATGAGAAGTGTCCTTTTCTGTGTGACTTATTTCACTTAGAATCGTCGTACCTAAATCCACTCATCATGCTGCTACTAACCTTATGACATTGATTTCATGGCTGAGTGATATTCCATTGTACATAAGGACCACAACTTCTTTATCCATTTTTCTCTTTCCTGGGATATTTAAGGTGGAATGAAGTGGAGGTCCTTGTCAACAGAGCAGCCCTCAACTTTGGGGTGCTTGTGTCTTGCTGATTTTTAATTTTCCCAATTTATACCCCCATGAGTGGAAGTGCCCTATGCTCTCTAAGCTGTGTTTTTCAGATGTTTCAGGACACACCGTACACTTCTCCAGAGTGGCTGTTGGCAATTTACATCCCGCCCATCAGTGTAGCAAGGCTCCCATTTCTCCATGGCCTGTCCTGCATTTCTGGTTTTGACACTTTTTTCAGCATGGCCCTTTTGACCGATGGGAAGCGAGACTTCTCTGTAGCGCTGATTTGCCTTTCCAGGTTGCTTGGTTGGCCAAAAAGGGCGTATGCGTTTTTTCCTGAATATATTCAGGAAAAAACGCATACGCCCTTTTTGGCCAAGGGCATCATTGTCAACGTTTTGCCGCTTTTCATGTGCTTTAAAGGCGATTCGTATCTACCTCCTGAAATCTGTTTCGTGCAATTCTGTCTTGATTTCAAATCCTCTTCTTTGCCTTCCCTCAATATATTTGTGGATGAGAGTTATCATTTATAACTCTGCAGGTTTGTGAATTGCAGTGCCCTGAACCTCCATTTTACAACTCGCTTTTTTGGGAGCTGGCCGCAAAAGCGCAGGATGGCTTCAGGCCCTGTTCTGGTTCCGGGGGGCAGGGTGAGCCTGTGGTTAATTCTTCTTCCTGATGGGAAAATAGAGTAACCTGTGCCTGTCCCGACACCAAGAGCTAGTCTCTCGTTGGTTCCCCGTCTTCCCGTTCCTCCTCAGGACAAATTGCAACCTGTACGGAACAGGAGGTTAAAGGTGCTGATGCTCCAAGTAGGGAGATTGCTAGTAAAGCGGCTGGAATGGCGAACCCGGGCACAAGGAGATGAGAAATGAGGTGCGTTTTAGAAACCTTTCCCCATCACACGGTGTACCATCTTCTGGGTTTCTCATGCATGTTTTCGATGTAGGAAGATGCCCTTGAACCTGGAGATTTGGGACCCATGCGATGGGTACCACGCAGTATTACTTTAAAGGGTCTGCGTTTGCTCACCCAACCTCACCAAACCTCTCAGCCCCAAGAGTGTCCACCCTTATGTCTCATCCAGCTGTGGGTCTAGATATGGTCAATCCAGGTTGCATCACAGCCCCTGAACTCATTGTGTAAGAATTTCTATCTCTTTCACTGTCGTTGTTTCATGGGTTTTTCAAAGTAATTTATTTTCATAATGGGGTTTAGCTGCTTTTCACGGCTGTGTTTATGCCGCTTTACACCCACTTGACACACTAACAGAGAGATATCAATACATAGGTTTTAAGAATATTACTAGTCAGATATATTCTTGTGCGGTGAATAGGGCGTGTTGAGTCCAGTTCTCTGAGCAAGGAGTAGGTCTTGTCTATTACATATTGGGTTTATGGAACGGTATCTGAGCTAATTTGATACCCTTGTTTTATGTATCACCCCACCTCACCTTTCCCGTTAAGCAGCCATAGTGTGTTTTCTGCATGTGTGACTCTGTTCTGTTTTGTAATTCAGTTCAAGTGTAACGGTTTTTACATTCCCTCTATCAGTGATACCTTATGAGAAGTGTCCTTTTCTGTGTGACTTATTTCACTTAGAATCGTCGTACCTAAATCCACTCATCATGCTGCTACTAACCTTATGACATTGATTTCATGGCTGAGTGATATTCCATTGTACATAAGGACCACAACTTCTTTATCCATTTTTCTCTTTCCTGGGATATTTAAGGTGGAATGAAGTGGAGGTCCTGGTCAACAGAGCAGCCCTAAACTTTGGGGTGCTTGTGTCTTGCTGATTTTTAATTTTCCCAATTTATACCCCCATGAGTGGAAGTGCCCTATGCTCTCTAAGCTGTGTTTTTCAGATGTTTCAGGACTCACCGGACACTTCTCCAGAGTGGCTCTTGGCAATTTACATCCCGCCCATCAGTGTAGCAAGGCTCCCATTTCTCCATGGCCTGTCCTGCATTTCTGGTTTTGACACTTTTTTCAGCATGGCCCTTTTGACCGATGGGAAGCGAGACTTCTCTGTAGCGCTGATTTGCCTTTCCAGGTTGCTTGGTTGGCCAAAAAGGGCGTATGCGTTTTTTCCTGAATATATTCAGGAAAAAACGCATACGCCCTTTTTGGCCAAGGGCATCACTGTCAACGTTTTGCCGCTTTTCATGTGCTTTAAAGGCGATTCGTATCTACCTCCTGAAATCTGTTTCGTGCAATTCTGCCTTGAATTCAAATCCTCTTCTTTGCCTTCCCTCAATATATTTGTGGACGAGAGTTATCATTTATAACTCTGCAGGTTTGTGAATTGCAGTGCCCTGAACCTCCATTTTACAACTCGCTTTTTTGGGAGCTGGCCGCAAAAGCACAGGATGGCTTCAGGCCCTGTTCTGGTTCCGGGGGGCAGGCTGAGCCTGTGGTTAATTCTTCTTCCTGATGGGAAAATAGAGTGACCTGTGCCTGTCCCGACACCAAGAGCTAGTCTCTCGTTGGTTCCCCGTCTTCCCGTTCATCCTCAGGACAAATTGCAACCTGTACGGAACAGGAGGTTAAAGGTGCTGATGCTCCAAGTAGGGAGATTGCTAGTAAAGCGGCTGGAATGGCGAACCCGGGCACAAGGAGCTGAGAAATGAGGTGCATTTTAGAAACCTTTCCCCATCACACGGTGTACCATCTTCTCGGTTTCTCATGCATGTTTTCCATGTAGGAAGATGCCCTTGAACCTGGAGATTTGGGACCCATGCGATGGGTACCACGCAGTATTACTTTAAAGGGTCTGCGTTTGCTCACCCAACCTCACCAAACCTCTCAGCCCCAAGAGTGTCCACCCTTATGTCTCATCCAGCTGTGGGTCTAGATATGGTCAATCCAGGTTGCATCACAGCCCCTGAACTCATTGTGTAAGAATTTCTATCTCTTTCACTGTCGTTGTTTCATGGGTTTTTCAAAGTAATTTATTTTCATAATGGGGTTTAGCTGCTTTTCACGGCTGTGTTTATGCCGCTTTACACCCACTTGACACACTAACAGAGAGATATCAATACATAGGTTTTAAGATTATTACTAGTCAGATATATTCTTGTGCGGTGAATAGGGCGTCTTGAGTCCAGTTCTCTGAGCAAGGAGTAGGTCTTGTCTACTACATATTGGGTTTATGGAACAGTATCTGAGCTAATTTGATACCCTTGTTTTATGTATCACCCCACCTCAGCTTTCCCGTTAAGCAGCCATTGTCTGTTTTCTGCATGTGTGACTCTGTTCTGTTTTGTAATTCAGTTCAAGTGTAACGGTTTTTACATTCCCTCTAAAAGTGATACCTTATGAGAAGTGTCCTTTTCTGTGTGACTTATTTCACTTAGAATCGTCGTACCTAAATCCACTCATCATGCTGCTACTAACCTTATGACATTGATTTCATGGCTGAGTGATATTCCATTGTACATAAGGACCACAACTTCTTTATCCATTTTTCTCTTTCCTTGGATATTTAAGGTGGAATGAAGTGGAGGTCCTTGTCAACAGAGCAGCCCTAAACTTTGGGGTGCTTGTGTCTTGCTGATTTTTCATTTTCCCAATTTATACCCCCATGAGTGGAAGTGCCCTATGCTCTCTAAGCTGTGTTTTTCAGATGTTTCAGGACACACCATACACTTCTCCAGAGTGGCTGTTGGCAATTTACATCCCGCCCATCAGTGTAGCAAGGCTCTCATTTCTCCATGGCCTGTCCTGCATTTCTGGTTTTGACACATTTTTCAGCATGGCCCTTTTGACCGATGGGAAGTGAGACTTCTTTGTGGCGCTGATTTGCCTTTCCAGGTTGCTTGGTTGGCCAAAAAGGGCGTATGCGTTTTTTCCTGAATATATTCAGGAAAAAACGCATACGCCCTTTTTGGCCAAGGGCATCATTGTCAACATTTTGCCGCTTTTCATGTGCTTTAAAGGCGATTCGAATCTACCTCCTGAAATCTGTTTCCTGCAATTCTGCCTTGATTTCAAATCCTCTTCTTTGCCTTCCCTCAATATATTTGTGGACGAGAGTTATCATTTATAACTCTGCAGGTTTGTGAATTGCAGTGCCCTGAACCTCCATTTTACAACTCGCTTTTTTGGGAGCTGGCCGCAAAAGTGCAGGATGGCTTCAGGCCCTGTTCTGGTTCCGGGGGGCAGGCTGAGCCTGTGGTTAATTCTTTTTCCTGATGGGAAAATAGAGTGACCTGTGCCTGTCCCAACACCAAGAGCTAGTCTCTCGTTGGTTTCCCGTCTTCCCGTTCATCCTCAGGACAAATTGCAACCTGTATGGAACAGGAGGTTAAAGGTGCTGATGCTCCAAGTAGGGAGATTGCTAGTAAAGCGGCTGGAATGGCGAACCCGGGCACAAGGAGATGAGAAATGAGGTGCGTTTTAGAAACCTTTCCCCATCACACGGTGTACTATCTTCTGGGTTTCTCATGCATGTTTTCGATGTAGGAAGATGCCCTTGAAGCTGGAGATTTGGGACCCATGTGATGGGTACCACGCAGTATTACTTTAAAGGGTCTGCGTTTGCTCACCCAACCTCACCAAACCTCTCAGCCCCAAGAGTGTCCACCCTTATGTCTCATCCAGCTGTGGGTCTAGATATGGTCAATCCAGGTTGCATCACAGCCCCTGAACGCATTGTGTAAGAATTTCTCTCTCTTTCACTGTCGTTGTTTCATGGGTTTTTCAAAGTAATTTATTTTCATAATGGGGTTTAGCTGCTTTTCACTGCTGTGTTTATGCCGCTTTACACCCACTTGACACACTAACAGAGAGATATCAATACATAGGTTTTAAGTTTATTACTAGTCAGATATATTCTTGTGCGGTGAATAGGGCGTGTTGAGTCCAGTTCTCTGAGCAAGGAGTAGGTCTTGTCTACTACATATTGGGTTTATGGAACGGTATCTGAGCTAATTTGATACCCTTGTTTTATGTATCACCCCACCTCACCTTTCCCGTTAAGCAGCCATAGTGTGTTTTCTGCATGTGTGACTCTGTTCTGTTTTGTAATTCAGTTCAAGTGTAACGGTTTTTACATTCCCTCTATCAGTGATACCTTATGAGAAGTGTCCTTTTCTGTGTGACTTATTTCACTTAGAATCGTCGTACCTAAATCCACTCATCATGCTGCTACTAACCTTATGACATTGATTTCATGGCTGAGTGATATTCCATTGTACATAAGGACCACAACTTCTTTATCCATTTTTCTCTTTCCTGGGATATTTAAGGTGGAATGAAGTGGAGGTCCTTGTCAACAGAGCAGCCCTCAACTTTGGGGTGCTTGTGTCTTGCTGATTTTTAATTTTCCCAATTTATACCCCCATGAGTGGAAGTGCCCTATGCTCTCTAAGCTGTGTTTTTCAGATGTTTCAGGACACACCGTACACTTCTCCAGAGTGGCTGTTGGCAATTTACATCCCGCCCATCAGTGTAGCAAGGCTCCCATTTCTCCATGGCCTGTCCTGCATTTCTGGTTTTGACACTTTTTTCAGCATGGCCCTTTTGACCGATGGGAAGCGAGACTTCTCTGTAGCGCTGATTTGCCTTTCCAGGTTGCTTGGTTGGCCAAAAAGGGCGTATGCGTTTTTTCCTGAATATATTCAGGAAAAAACGCATACGCCCTTTTTGGCCAAGGGCATCATTGTCAACGTTTTGCCGCTTTTCATGTGCTTTAAAGGCGATTCGTATCTACCTCCTGAAATCTGTTTCGTGCAATTCTGTCTTGATTTCAAATCCTCTTCTTTGCCTTCCCTCAATATATTTGTGGACGAGAGTTATCATTTATAACTCTGCAGGTTTGTGAATTGCAGTGCCCTGAACCTCCATTTTACAACTCGCTTTTTTGGGAGCTGGCCGCAAAAGCGCAGGATGGCTTCAGGCCCTGTTCTGGTTCCGGGGGGCAGGGTGAGCCTGTGGTTAATTCTTCTTCCTGATGGGAAAATAGAGTAACCTGTGCCTGTCCCGACACCAAGAGCTAGTCTCTCGTTGGTTCCCCGTCTTCCCGTTCCTCCTCAGGACAAATTGCAACCTGTACGGAACAGGAGGTTAAAGGTGCTGATGCTCCAAGTAGGGAGATTGCTAGTAAAGCGGCTGGAATGGCGAACCCGGGCACAAGGAGATGAGAAATGAGGTGCGTTTTAGAAACCTTTCCCCATCACACGGTGTACCATCTTCTGGGTTTCTCATGCATGTTTTCGATGTAGGAAGATGCCCTTGAACCTGGAGATTTGGGACCCATGCGATGGGTACCACGCAGTATTACTTTAAAGGGTCTGCGTTTGCTCACCCAACCTCACCAAACCTCTCAGCCCCAAGAGTGTCCACCCTTATGTCTCATCCAGCTGTGGGTCTAGATATGGTCAATCCAGGTTGCATCACAGCCCCTGAACTCATTGTGTAAGAATTTCTATCTCTTTCACTGTCGTTGTTTCATGGGTTTTTCAAAGTAATTTATTTTCATAATGGGGTTTAGCTGCTTTTCACGGCTGTGTTTATGCCGCTTTACACCCACTTGACACACTAACAGAGAGATATCAATACATAGGTTTTAAGAATATTACTAGTCAGATATATTCTTGTGCGGTGAATAGGGCGTGTTGAGTCCAGTTCTCTGAGCAAGGAGTAGGTCTTGTCTATTACATATTGGGTTTATGGAACGGTATCTGAGCTAATTTGATACCCTTGTTTTATGTATCACCCCACCTCACCTTTCCCGTTAAGCAGCCATAGTGTGTTTTCTGCATGTGTGACTCTGTTCTGTTTTGTAATTCAGTTCAAGTGTAACGGTTTTTACATTCCCTCTATCAGTGATACCTTATGAGAAGTGTCCTTTTCTGTGTGACTTATTTCACTTAGAATCGTCGTACCTAAATCCACTCATCATGCTGCTACTAACCTTATGACATTGATTTCATGGCTGAGTGATATTCCATTGTACATAAGGACCACAACTTCTTTATCCATTTTTCTCTTTCCTGGGATATTTAAGGTGGAATGAAGTGGAGGTCCTTGTCAACAGAGCAGCCCTAAACTTTGGGGTGCTTGTGTCTTGCTGATTTTTAATTTTCCCAATTTATACCCCCATGAGTGGAAGTGCCCTATGCTCTCTAAGCTGTGTTTTTTCGATGTTTCAGGACTCACCGTACACTTCTCCAGAGTGGCTGTTGGCAATTTACATCCCGCCCATCAGTGTAGCAAGGCTCCCATTTCTCCATGGCCTGTCCTGCATTTCTGGTTTTGACACTTTTTTCAGCATGGCCCTTTTGACCGATGGGAAGCGAGACTTCTCTGTAGCGCTGATTTGCCTTTCCAGGTTGCTTGGTTGGCCAAAAAGGGCGTATGCGTTTTTTCCTGAATATATTCAGGAAAAAACGCATACGCCCTTTTTGGCCAAGGGCATCACTGTCAACGTTTTGCCGCTTTTCATGTGCTTTAAAGGCGATTCGTATCTACCTCCTGAAATCTGTTTCGTGCAATTCTGCCTTGAATTCAAATCCTCTTCTTTGCCTTCCCTCAATATATTTGTGGACGAGAGTTATCATTTATAACTCTGCAGGTTTGTGAATTGCAGTGCCCTGAACCTCCATTTTACAACTCGCTTTTTTGGGAGCTGGCCGCAAAAGCACAGGATGGCTTCAGGCCCTGTTCTGGTTCCGGGGGGCAGGCTGAGCCTGTGGTTAATTCTTCTTCCTGATGGGAAAATAGAGTGACCTGTGCCTGTCCCGACACCAAGAGCTAGTCTCTCGTTGGTTCCCCGTCTTCCCGTTCATCCTCAGGACAAATTGCAACCTGTACGGAACAGGAGGTTAAAGGTGCTGATGCTCCAAGTAGGGAGATTGCTAGTAAAGCGGCTGGAATGGCGAACCCGGGCACAAGGAGATGAGAAATGAGGTGCATTTTAGAAACCTTTCCCCATCACACGGTGTACCATCTTCTGGGTTTCTCATGCATGTTTTCGATGTAGGAAGATGCCCTTGAACCTGGAGATTTGGGACCCATGCGATGGGTACCACGCAGTATTACTTTAAAGGGTCTGCGTTTGCTCACCCAACCTCACCAAACCTCTCAGCCCCAAGAGTGTCCACCCTTATGTCTCATCCAGCTGTGGGTCTAGATATGGTCAATCCAGGTTGCATCACAGCCCCTGAACTCATTGTGTAAGAATTTCTATCTCTTTCACTGTCGTTGTTTCATGGGTTTTTCAAAGTAATTTATTTTCATAATGGGGTTTAGCTGCTTTTCACGGCTGTGTTTATGCCGCTTTACACCCACTTGACACACTAACAGAGAGATATCAATACATAGGTTTTAAGATTATTACTAGTCAGATATATTCTTGTGCGGTGAATAGGGCGTCTTGAGTCCAGTTCTCTGAGCAAGGAGTAGGTCTTGTCTACTACATATTGGGTTTATGGAACGGTATCTGAGCTAATTTGATACCCTTGTTTTATGTATCACCCCACCTCAGCTTTCCCGTTAAGCAGCCATTGTCTGTTTTCTGCATGTGTGACTCTGTTCTGTTTTGTAATTCAGTTCAAGTGTAACGGTTTTTACATTCCCTCTAAAAGTGATACCTTATGAGAAGTGTCCTTTTCTGTGTGACTTATTTCACTTAGAATCGTCGTACCTAAATCCACTCATCATGCTGCTACTAACCTTATGACATTGATTTCATGGCTGAGTGATATTCCATTGTACATAAGGACCACAACTTCTTTATCCATTTTTCTCTTTCCTGGGATATTTAAGGTGGAATGAAGTGGAGGTCCTTGTCAACAGAGCAGCCCTAAACTTTGGGGTGCTTGTGTCTTGCTGATTTTTCATTTTCCCAATTTATACCCCCATGAGTGGAAGTGCCCTATGCTCTCTAAGCTGTGTTTTTCAGATGTTTCAGGACACACCATACACTTCTCCAGAGTGGCTGTTGGCAATTTACATCCCGCCCATCAGTGTAGCAAGGCTCTCATTTCTCCATGGCCTGTCCTGCATTTCTGGTTTTGACACATTTTTCAGCATGGCCCTTTTGACCGATGGGAAGTGAGACTTCTTTGTGGCGCTGATTTGCCTTTCCAGGTTGCTTGGTTGGCCAAAAAGGGCGTATGCGTTTTTTCCTGAATATATTCAGGAAAAAACGCATACGCCCTTTTTGGCCAAGGGCATCATTGTCAACATTTTGCCGCTTTTCATGTGCTTTAAAGGCGATTCGAATCTACCTCCTGAAATCTGTTTCCTGCAATTCTGCCTTGATTTCAAATCCTCTTCTTTGCCTTCCCTCAATATATTTGTGGACGAGAGTTATCATTTATAACTCTGCAGGTTTGTGAATTGCAGTGCCCTGAACCTCCATTTTACAACTCGCTTTTTTGGGAGCTGGCCGCAAAAGTGCAGGATGGCTTCAGGCCCTGTTCTGGTTCCGGGGGGCAGGCTGAGCCTGTGGTTAATTCTTTTTCCTGATGGGAAAATAGAGTGACCTGTGCCTGTCCCAACACCAAGAGCTAGTCTCTCGTTGGTTTCCCGTCTTCCCGTTCATCCTCAGGACAAATTGCAACCTGTATGGAACAGGAGGTTAAAGGTGCTGATGCTCCAAGTAGGGAGATTGCTAGTAAAGCGGCTGGAATGGCGAACCCGGGCACAAGGAGATGAGAAATGAGGTGCGTTTTAGAAACCTTTCCCCATCACACGGTGTACTATCTTCTGGGTTTCTCATGCATGTTTTCGATGTAGGAAGATGCCCTTGAAGCTGGAGATTTGGGACCCATGTGATTGGTACCACGCAGTATTACTTTAAAGGGTCTGCGTTTGCTCACCCAACCTCACCAAACCTCTCAGCCCCAAGAGTGTCCACCCTTATGTCTCATCCAGCTGTGGGTCTAGATATGGTCAATCCAGGTTGCATCACAGCCCCTGAACGCATTGTGTAAGAATTTCTCTCTCTTTCACTGTCGTTGTTTCATGGGTTTTTCAAAGTAATTTATTTTCATAATGGGGTTTAGCTGCTTTTCACTGCTGTGTTTATGCCGCTTTACACCCACTTGACACACTAACAGAGAGATATCAATACATAGGTTTTAAGTTTATTACTAGTCAGATATATTCTTGTGCGGTGAATAGGGCGTGTTGAGTCCAGTTCTCTGAGCAAGGAGTAGGTCTTGTCTACTACATATTGGGTTTATGGAACGGTATCTGAGCTAATTTGATACCCTTGTTTTATGTATCACCCCACCTCACCTTTCCCGTTAAGCAGCCATAGTGTGTTTTCTGCATGTGTGACTCTGTTCTGTTTTGTAATTCAGTTCAAGTGTAACGGTTTTTACATTCCCTCTAAAAGTGATACCTTATGAGAAGTGTCCTTTTCTGTGTGACTTATTTCACTTAGAATCGTCGTACCTAAATCCACTCATCATGCTGCTACTAACCTTATGACATTGATTTCATGGCTGAGTGATATTCCATTGTACATAAGGACCACAACTTCTTTATCCATTTTTCTCTTTCCTGGGATATTTAAGGTGGAATGAAGTGGAGGTCCTTGTCAACAGAGCAGCCCTCAACTTTGGGGTGCTTGTGTCTTGCTGATTTTTAATTTTCCCAATTTATACCCCCATGAGTGGAAGTGCCCTATGCTCTCTAAGCTGTGTTTTTCAGATGTTTCAGGACACACCGTACACTTCTCCAGAGTGGCTGTTGGCAATTTACATCCCGCCCATCAGTGTAGCAAGGCTCCCATTTCTCCATGGCCTGTCCTGCATTTCTGGTTTTGACACTTTTTTCAGCATGGCCCTTTTGACCGATGGGAAGCGAGACTTCTCTGTAGCGCTGATTTGCCTTTCCAGGTTGCTTGGTTGGCCAAAAAGGGCGTATGCGTTTTTTCCTGAATATATTCAGGAAAAAACGCATACGCCCTTTTTGGCCAAGGGCATCATTGTCAACGTTTTGCCGCTTTTCATGTGCTTTAAAGGCGATTCGTATCTACCTCCTGAAATCTGTTTCGTGCAATTCTGTCTTGATTTCAAATCCTCTTCTTTGCCTTCCCTCAATATATTTGTGGACGAGAGTTATCATTTATAACTCTGCAGGTTTGTGAATTGCAGTGCCCTGAACCTCCATTTTACAACTCGCTTTTTTGGGAGCTGGCCGCAAAAGCGCAGGATGGCTTCAGGCCCTGTTCTGGTTCCGGGGGGCAGGGTGAGCCTGTGGTTAATTCTTCTTCCTGATGGGAAAATAGAGTAACCTGTGCCTGTCCCGACACCAAGAGCTAGTCTCTCGTTGGTTCCCCGTCTTCCCGTTCATCCTCAGGACAAATTGCAACCTGTATGGAACAGGAGGTTAAAGGTGCTGATGCTCCAAGTAGGGAGATTGCTAGTAAAGCGGCTGGAATGGCGAACCCGGGCACAAGGAGATGAGAAATGAGGTGCGTTTTAGAAACCTTTCCCCATCACACGGTGTACCATCTTCTGGGTTTCTCATGCATGTTTTCGATGTAGGAAGATGCCCTTGAACCTGGAGATTTGGGACCCATGCGATGGGTACCACGCAGTATTACTTTAAAGGGTCTGCGTTTGCTCACCCAACCTCACCAAACCTCTCAGCCCCAAGAGTGTCCACCCTTATGTCTCATCCAGCTGTGGGTCTAGATATGGTCAATCCAGGTTGCATCACAGCCCCTGAACTCATTGTGTAAGAATTTCTATCTCTTTCACTGTCGTTGTTTCATGGGTTTTTCAAAGTAATTTATTTTCATAATGGGGTTTAGCTGCTTTTCACGGCTGTGTTTATGCCGCTTTACACCCACTTGACACACTAACAGAGAGATATCAATACATAGGTTTTAAGAATATTACTAGTCAGATATATTCTTGTGCGGTGAATAGGGCGTGTTGAGTCCAGTTCTCTGAGCAAGGAGTAGGTCTTGTCTATTACATATTGGGTTTATGGAACGGTATCTGAGCTAATTTGATACCCTTGTTTTATGTATCACCCCACCTCACCTTTCCCGTTAAGCAGCCATAGTGTGTTTTCTGCATGTGTGACTCTGTTCTGTTTTGTAATTCAGTTCAAGTGTAACGGTTTTTACATTCCCTCTATCAG